>NW_007258143.1:431236-478319 GCF_000164805.1 Carlito syrichta | reverse complement strand
ATATGCACCCAACATAGGAGCGCCAACTTTCATAAAGCAGCTTCTAGGTAAACTCAAAAAGATATTGACTCTAACACTATCATAGCTGAGGACTTCAATACCCCACTCACAACCCTAGACAGATTATCAGGACAAAAAATCAGCAATGAGATCCAGAACCTCAGTATGATTCTTGACCAAATGGACTTAACCCAAAACGCACGGGCCATAAGAGATAAGATAGACAAGTGGGACCTCATTACTGACAAGT
Organism: Carlito syrichta; assembly: GCF_000164805.1. NCBI lineage: Eukaryota > Metazoa > Chordata > Mammalia > Primates > Tarsiidae > Carlito > Carlito syrichta. Next base: position 478,069 of record NW_007258143.1, on the reverse strand, counting down.
TTCTGTAAAGCCAAAGAAACCATCAAGAGAGCAGGAGACAGCCCACAGACTGGGAAAAAGTATTTGCCAACTCCATGTCTGACAATATATTCACTTCATTCAACGACCACAGAATATACATTCTAGCCATCACTCCATGGAATGTACTCTAAGATTGAAAACATACTTGGCCATAAATCAAGCATAAACAAATTTCAAAAGATTGAAATTTTTCCATTCACCTTCTTGGACCACACTGGAATAAAACTAAACATCAGCACCAACAAGGTTCCCCCAAAACCCACAAAGACATGGATACTAAACAGCATGATGCTAAACAATTCCTGGGTCAATGATGAAATCAAAACAGAGATTAAAAGATACCTGGAAACAAATAAAAATGAAGAAACATCTTACCAAAATCTCTGGGATACCATGAAAGCTGTAGTAAGAGGGGAATGCATATCTCTACAAATGCACATGAAGAAAATGAAAGGATCACATATTAACAGCCTAACAAGTCACCTAAGGAAGCTGGAAGAGCAAGACCACCAAAACCCTAACTTCAGCAGAAGAATTCAGATCACCAAAATAAAAGCCCAAATCCAGGACATAGAAGACAAAAAGATAATGCAAAAAATCAATGAAACAAAAAGCTGGTTCTTTGAAAGGATAAGCAAGATCAATGGTCCCCTAGCTAGACTGACCAAGAAAAAAAAGAGAAAAAGCCCAAATGAACACAATTAGAAACACAAAAGATGAAGTCACGCCTAACCCTGAAGAAATACAAAAGATCATTAGAGACTACTTTGTATACTTGTATGGAAACAAACTTGAAAACCTTAAGGGAATGGAGGACTTTCTGGCATCACACAACCTGCCTAGGTTGAAACAAGAAGAAATTGAGACCCTAAATAGACCAATAACAATCAAGGAAATCGAGTACATAATTAGAAAACTACCTACCAAAAAAAAAAAAAAAAAAAAAAGCAGGAGGTATCACTCCCAGACTTTAAACTTCATTATAAAGCTACAAGAATCAAAACAGCCTGACACTGTACAAGAACAGGCATATAGACCAATGGCAAATTGAGGTTTTCCAGAAGCAAAACCTCAATTTCTCAACCAACTCATCTTCAACAAAGCCTCCACCACCTACCACTGGGGAGAGGAGAACCTATTCAGTAAATGGTGCTGGGAAAACTAGCTGACCACATGCAGAAGATTCAAACAAGAACTCTATCTATCCCCATACACAAAAATTAACTCTAAATGGATCAGAGACCTAAATGTAAAACCTCAAACCATGAGAACCTTAGAAAATGCAGGACTCACCCTTCTGGAAATTGGAACTGGCATCCAATTCCTGAACAAAACCCAAAACGCACAGGCCATAAGAGATGAGATTAGACAAGTGGGACCTCATTAAACTGACAAGCTTCTGTAAAACCAAGAAACCATCAAGAGAGCAGGGAGACTGCCCACAGACTGGGAAAAAGTATTTGCCAACTCCAGGTCTGACAAAGGCTTAACATCCTGGATCTACAAGGAACTCAAACGTGCTGAAAAGAAAAAACAAACAACCCCATTACAAAGTGGGCAAAGATATAAACAGACACTTCTCAAAAGAAGACATACCAGCAGCCAACAGACACATGAAGAAATGTTCAACCTCACTAATCATCAAGGAGATGCAAATTAAGACTGCACTGAGATACCACATAACTCCAGTCAGAATGGCAATTATCACTAACTCGAAAAATAACAGATGCTGGAGAGGATGTGTTGAAAAGAGAACACTTCTACACTGCTGGTGGGAGTGTAAACTAGTGCAGCCTCTGTGGAAATCAGTGTTGCGATTCCTAAAAGCTCTAAAAATCGACCTTCCATACGACCCTGCAATCCCCCTACTGGGAATATACCCTGAAGAACTCAAATCACTCTATAAAAAAGATACCTGCACATGTATGCTTATCGCAGCATTGTTCACAATAGCAAGATCATGGAACCAACCGTGCTGTCCATCAAAAGAGGACTGGATTTTTAAAATGTGGTACATATACACAATGGAGTATTACGCAGCCTTAAAAATGAACAAAATCATGAATTTCACAGCAACCTGGATGGAATTGGAGTTTATAATACTGAGTGATCTCTCACAGAAACAAACATCTGAGTATCACATGTTCTCACTCATAAGTGGACCTTGAACAACTACCGTAATACTCTAAGAAAAGGATTGGCAGTGGCAGTTAACTATGGGGGGGCAGGGAGGGAAAGGGAGGTGGGATTAACGGTAGTCGATATCTGTCTGGGGACGGGGGGCACACCTCATCAACAAGGGTATCTGCACAATGCATATTTGTATACCTAACCCTTAACTGTACCCCACAATTTTAAAATAAAAATTATGTTTAAAAAAAAAAGAAAAGAAAAAGAAAATAAGGACATACATGCAAGTCTTTTTTTTAACATGATGAAGAAAAAAATTGAACCTACTTATCCTCTCTCTTTCTCTTTAATCTCATATGCTATATAGTTCGTCCCACTGATTCAAATGTCAGTCTTGCTATTTCTATCCATGAGATTGGTGCTGTTGGAGCAACCAAAACAGAACGAACTGGGATCATGCAGTTAAAAAGTGAGATAAAGCAGGTAAGATACTACGTAGGAGCTTACTTGGGATATTGCCACGTTTAAGAATATTCTTTTGAAGGATAAACATATGGACTTTGCAGCAACTTGGATGGCTTTAGAGTCTATCATACTCAGTGATCTATCACAGAAACAAAGAACAGAGTACCATATGTTCTCACTCATAAACGGACCTTGAACAATTATCATAATACTATAAGAAAGGGATTGGCAGTAGTGGGAAACTGTCCAGCCGGGGTGTGGCAGTTGAGGAAAACTGCTAGGGGAGGGAGGGGCACATCTTATCAACAAGGGTATAATCAACATTTGTATATCTAACCCTGAATTGTACCCCACGTCTTTATTTTTTTTAAATAATATTCTTTTGAATCAGACTTTTTTGGGATCATTTATTTTGTTTCATATCCTGAGTTTAATCTGAACCATTTTTTTTCAGGTGGAATTATATAGACTGTCTATCTCAGCTGAGAGTCAGGTGAAACAAAAAAGGGATCATTTAGCATAGTTTAACTCACCTTTAGCTCTATATAACATGCATGAGCTCATGGCCTTTTCACAAATAAGATAAGTCCTGGAGCAGATTATTTGAATTGTTTTTATAACAATCATTTTGTAGATAGTTCTTCTTTTCCTGGACCAAACTACTTTGCTGATTTTAGGATGAAACTTGCATCTGATAGCAAGATATTGAAACTCTGAGTTTCTCTCATTAGGATCCACAAGTAATTTTATAATTTTCCTTATAAAACTAGGCTTGGATCTCTTACTTTTAAGAATAGGCACTAGAAAAAACATTAAATTAGGAAAAGGCCTTATTTTTGTAATTACTTGTAAGTATTGTCCCCAAATTAGATTTTAATCATTGCCATGATAGAGGTTGATAAAGCATCTTTGCTTGACCAAACTTTAGTTGAACTCCTGAAACCTTGTCCTATGCCCATCTGTGCACTTCCTTATAAAATTGAGTTTTTGCAAAAGAGCCCTGCTAAGCCCTGTTCAGTTTTCAGTTTAACCAGAAGCCCCATCCTCTATGTCTGTTCATCTTTGATACCTGATCAGGTTCCTCATCTTTTACCATTCCCCAGGTGATGTCTGATCACCCTAGCCTGTTTTCAGCAAGAATCCTGTTAGGTCAGTTTAGCCAGAATCCCCTTACTTCTGATATTTCCTCTTGGTAATTTTCTATCCAGTAAACCCACCCTCCCCACCTCCACTGCCTTTTGGCTATAAATTCCCACCTACCCATGCTGCATCTGGAATTGAGCCCAATCTATCTCCTCTACTGCAGGACCCCATTGCAGTGGTTCCTATGCCTATCACGAAGGTCCTAAATAAAGTCTTCCTTGCCGTGTTTTTACAAGTATCACTGAATATTTTTTTCTTTAACAAAGTATGCAAAATGTGTTATGGACACATAGAGGAGAAGCATCTAAATCAATCTGGGAGTTAGTGGGAGTCACTAAACACCATACTGTAGCCTCTTACTGTTTCCTGCAGATGAGAATAGATGAGTTGTTGCATTATACAAGGAAATCGTTGACACACACTTTCATAGCTTCTTTTAAAACTCTGAGAAGTCACATGGTTTCAAGATCTCTGAGTTGAGAAGGTACTGATTTGGTCCCTCCTAGAAGCACATATTATGAAAAGCTTAAAACTACTTCTCCTTTCAAAATAGAGTTATGATAGCTTGCAATATTAAAACAGCTCCAAGCCGGGCTCGGTGGCTCAGCCTGTAATCCCACACCTTGGGAGGCTAAGGTGAGTGGATTGCCTGAGCCTGTGGGTTCAAGACCCGCCTGGGCAACTTGGTGAGACCTCACCAAGTTAATAAATCAAAAAATTAGTCGGGTGTGGTAGCGCGCACCTGTAGTTCCAGCTACTTGGAAGGCTGAGGCGGAAGGATCGCTGGAGCCCAGCAGGTCAAGGCTGTGGTGGCCGGGTGCGGCCACTACACTCCAGTCTGGGTGACAGAGTGAGACTCCAACTCAAAAAAAAAAAAAAGTAAAACAGCTCCAGAAGAGGAGAGGTATAATGGAGATTTGGGATGGTATGGGTGTTTTGTTTGTTTGTTTTGTGGTTTTGGTTTTCAGAGACAGAATCTCACTATGTTGTCCAGGCTGGAGTGCAGTGGCTATATATAAGCACAAACTCCTGGGCTCAAGCTGTCCTCTTGCCTCAGACTCTAAGTAGCTAGGACCACAGGTGCACCAATGCCTGGGTTATTTGTTTTTTAAAAAAGGAATCAGAAACCATTTAGGACAGTGAGCCAATGCTTGAAGATTAATTTGAAGTACACTTGAGTACACTTATCAAATATCCTTTGGCATTTATATTTATGCAAGGATAAGAATGAAATAAAATAAGAAAGGACCTTGTATTTTTTAAAAGTGTTCACTTTACAGTTTTTCTCAAATAATTTGAATAATCTGAACATTTTCCTATTTGCAAGGTGAAAGAACTAGTTTTAGTACTGAATAATTAAATGATATTAGTAAACTATTCTTGTTTTAGTTGAGAGTAATTGACTAAACACTTAATAGTGTATAATCACATGATGCTACAAGTTCATTATATATTTAGCACCTGAAGTGCATGTTCCCAACCAGATTAATATAATATTAAGACTTGACCTACTCGGCTACATGAGTTTTTTTCCTACACTTTCATTACCTATAAGTCTTCAAGAGAACCAAAATGATTAGGACTATAACTTAGAAGATTGAGAGCTTTAAATTTTCATTACTTTCTTACTTCTAAATATTAATTTTCATTTTTACCTGTATGGTATTTTGTATTGTACTAAGCTCTTTTCTCTACCAGTCACCAATGTCTTCTTTTCTGATTCTGGAAAAAACATTTTTAAGGTAGTTTTGTTAATTTATCCCTTACTTCTAGAATGAGACTATTTCATCAGCTTTTAAAGATAACATGCTCCACCATTGCCTTGCTAAGCTATGGTATGGCCATGTGCTCTTTGAGCTATGGCCAGGCCATGCTTCCTAGCTTTGGCCCCCTTTCCTACCTTAGGAAGATGAGTCATCTGTTTCTCTCTCTCTCTCTCTCTCTTTCTAATTTACTTTCTAAGTAAACTATATTCTCTAATCTAAAAAAAAAAGATAACATGCTGGCTAGTTGCTGAAATAGTCTGTACTTTTACTATACTAATAACTTTTAAAAACACAAGTAATGATTGCCTTGCCTCATGTCTTTTAAAATTTTATGTTCTCAATTTTTTTCATAGTCCAGTGGTGGTCATCCCCTGGGTATAAATCTGATGTCACCGTCTTTTCTGGTAATTGCTGTTATCTTGCATTATATGCCATTCACAATCACTTTGAATATGCTGTTATATGAATCATGACATATACTGGTAGGTTAAAAAGAAAGACACAATGAATCAAGAAATAAAATAAGTATAAAGCAACTTTACATATGGAGGTGAAGCCTTTGCCAATAAATCAGGGAAGGGAATTCCACCTCTTTTCCATTTCAGAAAACAAAACTCAATTTAATAGTATTTGTTAAGTATCTATTCATTTATTCTTTCAGTTAATATAATTTATTACATGCCTACTATGCACCAGGCACTGTACTAGACGGCATCAGCAATACCTAAGAACCTATTCAGAATGCAAATTATTGGTTTGCACCCTAGGGGTACTGAAACAGAAAGACCGAGGGTGAGGCCCAGCAATCTGTATTGCTCTTTAAGTGATTCTGATGCATTTGCAAACCACTGAGTTAGTTATTATTCTGATTATGAATTAATTTAGTAAATATCAGTTGGGTACCAATTTTATGCCAGGCACTGGAGACATAATAGTGAACAATATGAATGTGATCGTTGCCTTCTTGAAGCTTCCAATTTAGGAACACTGATCTTCAGTTAAATTTCTTTAGTTTAAGTCAATGACATAATGAACTATGATTTCAGATCTCTCAAGCTGAAGAGATTTAGACCACATGACAACCAAACAAATGGAAAACTATTGGAAGCAATATTCATATTTTGGTTAGCCTTAGCCAAATATTCTGTAATGAATTAATTAAATTTGGCCAACTATGTCATATCCACATTAATAAAGGGCAGAGGCATAGAAGAGAATTTAAAAACTCAAACTATTGACATTTGGTTTTGGAAAACAGTATGAATTGTAGACTATAAAATCCTTACCCTTTCTGGTTTGACCTTACTATTAACAGCCTAGGACAATGAAGATGAACGAAATGGAAGTGCATCTGTTTGACAGCTCAGTGTAATCATCACTTGCCAATAGAAATGTTTTGGGGCTTTTACATAACAATGGTTGGTGATTTAGGCATTTGGCCCAAACTGAAATGTGAGAAGTTCTTTTCTCAGAAAATATTTCTGGTATTTTGTATTTTATATTTATTTCCAAATCTAAACTGTCAAATAATCATTTTCCTCAATGTGTTTTATCTTTTACTTAGTATAATTTTGTCAAAGTTCATTATGTTATAGAATGTATCAATGCTTGATTCCTTTTCATTGCTGAATAATATACTATTATATTGATGTACCATGTTTTATTTATCCATTCATCAGTAGATGAACACCTTTTTGACTATTATGAATAAGGCTGCAATGAACCTTCATGTACAAGTTTTTGCATGGGCATATGTTTTCATTTCTCTTGGGTATATATCTAGGAATGGAAGTGCTGGATCATAGGGCAACTATGTTAGCATTCTGAAGAACTGCCAAACTTTCGCAAAGGTGTGCATCATTTTACATTCCTGCTTGCAGTGTATGAAGGTTCCAATTTTGTCAAATCCTCTGTTGTCTGCTTTTTTATTATAGTCATCCTAGTGGGTGTGAAGTGGTATATCATTGTGGTTTTGACTTGCATTTCCCTAATGGCTAATTATATTGAGCATCTTTTCATGCGCCTGTTGGTCATTTGTTTATTTTCTTTAGAGAAGTGTCAGATCAGATCCTTTGCCTACTGTTAGTTGGTTTTCTTGTCTTTTTATTATTGAGTTGCTGTGAATCTTTATATATTCTGGACACCAGTCCCATATCTGATAAATAATTTGCAAATATTTCTCCCATTTTATGGATTGTCTTTTTACTCTCTTAATGGTGTTCTTTGAAGATCAAAAGTTTTTAATTTTGACAAAATCCAATTTATCTGTTTTTTCTTTTTTTGCTCGTTTTGTTGTTATATCTAAGAAGACTAACCCAAGATTTGACTAACCCAAGATTGCAAAGATTTATTTGTATCTTTTGTTCTACAAGTTTTATAGTTTTAGCTATTACATATGGACCTAAGACTATGTTGAGGGGCTCCCTAAGACCACCACCAGTTTGATGATTTACTGGACAGACTTATGGACTCAGCACATAGTAATACTCACAGCTATGATTTATTACAGGGAAAGGATACAGAGTAAAATCAGGAAAGGAACAAGACTCATTGGACGAAGTCCAGGGGGAAAAGGCACAAGCTTCCAGAGTACTCTCTCAGAGAAGTCACACAGGATGCACTTAATTCCCCCTGCAACAAGTTGTGACAAGATGTGTGACATATTGCCAACCAGGGAAGCTCATTAAAGACCAAGTACCCAGGATTCTTATTGGAGTCTGGTCACATGAACAGCCTCTGTCTGGAATATACAAATTCCAGACTCCTAGAAAGAAAGCACATGTTCAACATAAACCATAGTGTTTGTAAAAACAGTTTAGGCAGAGTAGACCACTGTTACCAGTTCTGGGAATGGTAGTAACTCTCCCCAAATCCAAATTTCCAGATGTCAGCCAATGGCCAAACTTGTAAGCAGCCTTTCCAAGAATAGCAGTTCTGTCCTGCTGTATTAACTCTTTTCTGCACAATGATCCATTTGAACTTAATTTTTGTGTATAGTGTGAGGTAGAGGGTCCAACTTCATTCTTTAGCATGTGGATATTCTTATATCTAGCACTATTTGTTGAAAAGATATATTCACCCATTTAATTCTCTTGGCATCCTTATTGGAAATTAGTTGACCAAAATATAATGATTTATTTCTGCACTTCCAATTCTATTTCATTGCTCTATATGTCTGTCTTATACCAATATGACACAGTTTTGATTATTGTAGCTTTGTAGTAAATTTTAAAATCAGGAAATGTGAGTCTTCCAACTTCAGTCTTCTTTTTTAACATGAATGTTAGGATCAGATTGTCAATTTCTGCAAAGAACCCAACTGGGATTTTGACAGATATTGCATTCAATCTGTAAATTAATTTTGAGAATATCGCCATCTTAACAATGTTAAGTCTTCTGATCCATGAACGTGGGATATTTTTTCCCATTCATTTAGGTCTTTAATTTTGTTCAACATGTTTTATAGTTTTCAGAGTATATGTTTTGCACTTCTTTTGTTAAATTTATTCCTATGTATTTTATTCTTTTTTATACTATTTTAAATGGGATTCTTTTCTTAATTTCATTTTCAAATTGTTAATTTGCTACTGTTTAGGAATATGATTTGTTTTTTTATTATGGTAAGAATATCTAACATGAGATCTACCCTTAAAAAAACTTTTAAGTACACAATACAGTATCATTAACTATAAGCATGATGTTGTACAGTAGATCTCCAGAACTTATTCACCTTACATAGCTGAAATTTTCCCCATTGTACAGGAGATTCCCATTTTCTTCTCTCCCTAGCCCCTAGCAGCCACCTACTCTCTGCTTCTATGAGTTTGACTATTTTATACACCTCATATAACTGGAATCATACAGTATCTGTCCTTCCATGATGGGCTTATTCCACTTAGAGTAATGTTCTACAGGTTCATCCATGTTGTCATATATTGCAAGATTTTCTTCCTTTTTAAGGTTGAATAATATTCCATTGTATGTATATGCTGCATCATCTTTTACCATTCAACTATTCTAGATATTTAGGTGGTTTTTCTATCTCAGCTATTGTGAATAATGCTGCATTGAACATGAGCATGCAAATATTGCTTCAAGATTCTAATTTCAATTCTTTTAGGTAAATACCCAGTAGTGGGGCTGCTGGGTCATATGGTAGTTCTATTTTAATTTTTTCTTTTCTTTCACTTTTTCTTTTTTTTTTAAGAGATGAGATCTCACTATGCTGCTCACACTGGTCTCAAACTCCTGGTCTCAAGATATCCTCCTGCCTCAGCCTTCCAAAGTGCAAGGATTCCAGACATGAGCTACAGCACCCAGCCTATTTTTAATTTTTGAGGAACTGCATCATTTTACATTACCGCCAACATTGTACAAGGGTTCTAGTTTCTTCACATCTCCACCAACACTTATTATCTTTTTTTTTATAATGACCATCCTAACAGGTGTGAGGTGATATCTCATCATAGTTTGATTTGCATTCCCATGTTGATTAGTGATGTTGAGCATCTTTTCAAATACCTGTTGGCCATTTATATGTCTTCTTTAGTCAAATGTCTACTCATGTAAAATACAATTGATTTTTGTTATTGCCCTTATATTGTGCAACTTTACTGAATTCATTTATTAGCTGTAATTGGTTTATAGTGAATTCCTTACAATTGTCTATATACAAGATCATATCATCTGCAAATAGAGATAGTTTTACTTCTTTCATTTCCAATCCAAATGCTCTTTATTTCTTTTCTTGTTTAACTGCCCTGGCTAAAATCTCCAGTATAAGGTTGAATGGAAGTGATGTAAGTGGGCATTTGTGTGTTGTTCTGACCTTAGGAGAGAAAGCATCAGTCTTTGACCACTCATTATGTTAACTCCAGGATTTTGTAGGGAAAAAATCTAATCTTTTATTAGACTGAGGAAGATTCCTCCTGTCCCTAGTTTGTTGAGTGTTTTTGTCATGAAAGTGTGTTGAATTTTAAGTGCGTTTTCTACATCTATTAAGATGATGTGTTTTTTTATGCTTCATTCTATTGATATGATGTATTAAATTAATTGGTGTTCAGATGTTAAAACAATCTTGAATTCCTGGAATAAATTCCACTTCATCATGTTATATAATCCTTTTAGTATATCATTCACTTTGGTTTGCTAGTATTGTGTTGAGGATTTGGAGATCTATATTCAGAAAGGATATTAAACTGTAGTTTTCTTTGTGATATCTTTGGTCTTGATATCAGGGTAATACTGGCCTCATAGAATGCGTTCGGAAGTATTCCTTTCTCTTCTCTTTTTGGGTAGAGATTGTGAAGAACTAGTGTTAATTCTTCTTTAAATATTTTGTAGAATTAGCCAGTGAAGTATCTGTGCATGAGCTTTACTACTTTGTGGGAAGTTTTTGTTTTGTTTTGTTTCGTTTTTGCTTTATTTGAGACAGGGGTCTCACTATATCACTTAGGAGCTGGTCTTAAACATCTGCACTCAAACAATCCTCCCACCCTCAGCCTCCCAAGTAACTGGAATTACAGGCAGGTACCACCACACCTGTATTTTGTGGGAAACTTTGTACTTACTAATTTGATCTTTTTATTTGTTATAGGTCTATTCCGATTTTTTATTTCTGAGTCAGTTTGGATAGTTAGTGTCTTTCTAAGAATGTGTCCAAGGAACGTGTCCATTTTTTCTAGGTTATGTAACTTGTTAGCATATGACTGCTGACATTAGGTCTTTATGATCCTTTTTATTTCTGTAAGGTCAGAATTGATGTCTCTTTTTTGGCTCTTTTTTTTTTCATGGTCTATCTAGCTAAAAATTTGTTTACTTTGTTGATATTTTCATTGAAAGAAATTTTGGTTTCATTGATTATTTCTGTTGTGTTTCTATTCTTTAGTTTATCTCTTTCCACTCTAATTTTTATTATTTCCTTCCTTCTGGTTTTCAATTTAGATTTCTCTTCTTTTTTTCATTGTCTTATGATGAAAGGTTTGGTTGTTGATTTGAGATCTTTATTCTTTTTAATACAGGCATGAATAACATAAATTTCTCTTTAAGCACTGTTGTAGCTGAATCTCATAAGTTTTGGTATGCTGTGTTTTAATATTCATTCATCTCAGAATATTTTCTATCTTTCCTTGTGATTTTTCTAATGCATTGGTGATTTAGGAGTGTGTTGTTTAGTACCACATATTTGTAAGTTTCCTTCTGTTACTGATTTCCAACTTAATTCCATTGTGGTTAGAGAACATATTTTGTATGATTTCAATTATGTTAAGAGTATTGTGGCTTGTGTTATAGTCCATGAGAACAACAAACTAAGCTATAGACAAGCTAGAAATTTAACAGCAATAACTAAGTAGAGACAGCTGAAAATGTCCCATGTCATCAATATTTGTATGGCTCTTCTTATGTATCACCAGATTGCTTTTTAAAAATATTGTACCACTTTACAGCACTGCTAGCTACATATAAGTCTACTAGTTTCACTGTAACCTCTTTATCTTGGCTATCTCGCTTAATATGTGGTTTATAATTCTGCAAAGCGTGTTTATTGTTCACTATGCTATAATACTTGATCATAGGATCAGAGATAACATTTGATTTATGTTCTTTCCTCTCCTCTTCTCCCAAGTCACCTGGAGCCTCTATGACTCCAAGTAGTGGGTCCTTGCCTAGTGTGTATGATCAACAGTCATCTAAAGATAGTCGTCAAGGTCAATGGCAACGTCGAAGAAGGTTGGATGGAGCACTGAATAGAGTCCCAGTTGGATTTTATCAAAAAGTATGGAAAGTTTTGCAGAAGGTAGGCATAATATATTGTTGATGTCCCTTTATTTTTTCCCCCTTAAAATCCTGAGTCTCCTTGGCTGAAATATGGCATTAACATCACTATAATTATATAAAAGTCTCATACCCAGATGGACAAAACCAAGAAAACATGAAATTGAAGGAGCTGATTTGTTTTTATGGCATTATTGATAATTTACTTTATCTCCATCATTGTTGTTGTGATTTTGTTTCTAAATTAGATATTTTAAATCATCACTTTTCTGCTTTTGACCATAGTTGGACAACATAGGACATTGTGGTACATTTGCTGCTAATCAAATGAACCTGGTACTAAGGCGCTCATTTTCTGTGTAGCTTTTGAGGACTGGAAATGTTATTTATAGCAATGTGCAGTTCACCAAATATCACTAGAGTAAAACATCTGCAGAGTTTGTGTAAGAGGTCTTATCTATTTTCTGTTGGATGAAAACTACAAAATAAATGCAGTCATGATGATGCTAATAGTTCAAAGATTCTTGATGTGACCAATATTTGTTTTTCTTTCAAAGACCTATTCGGTCAAAAACATTTAAGGGCGCATCACACCATTATGATGGTGACAGTTTTAGAGGGCCAAGAAGACTTGTGTTCATTCGTAAGTCTCATTCATAGTCTCTTAGGTGCAACTTTTTGCTCCATTACCCTTGATAAGGACCTGAAGAATACTTCATCCAAGACTTCAACCCCATTAATTATGTTTTCCCCCTCTGCATGCTGTTATTCTTCCAGGGATGGAATCAGGTGATCTTTCAGAAAGGTGAAAATTGATTCCTCAGACTATCAGCTCTGGTAATCTTCCTTTTGAAGAATGCTGAGAACTTGCTTTCCCTCCAGCTAGATTCTATAGTACAATAATGACAAACATATATTTTATCTCTCCAGTTATGCATGGTTTATGGCAATTCAATTAAACAGACATGTATTAAGTGCTGTTCTACCCCAGATACAAAGTATCTGTTCCTTGTTATCAAGAAATTTAATCTATATTAATCACCTTAAAAAGCAGCTATGATGTAAGGCAAAATGTGTTATAAAAAAGATTCAAAACCGCATGGCTATGGGAATACAAAGAAGGAACATTTAAATCTGACTGGGACGACAGGGTATTTTGTGGCAGAATCAAAACTTGGACATGGAATCCTAATGTAAGAGGCAAAACACATGCCCTCTGTTTTTTCATTCAGTTCCCTTCAGAGTATGAACAGACTCCTTTTGCACCTGTGTTTGAAGGCTGGGAATTCTCTGTACAAAGGTTTTTTTGGCATATGGAATATGGGATAAAAGTATCGAGTAGAGTCAGTAAACCTGTTAGGTTAGAATCTTTATCAGTGGTTGTTTAATATATAATGTTTTGATCTATTTAAAATCTAAAATACCAAGTCATTAATTCACACAGCATTTTATTTTATTTTATTTTTTAATCAATATTTTTATTATGATTTTGTGGGGTACACTTAAGGGTTAGGTGTACAATTACATTTCATTCAGGCAACCTGTTGATAAGAGGTGTTTCCCCATCCCCAGACAGATATTTGCGACTGTTAATCCCATCCCCCTCCCCCCCTAGTTTCCCAGTACCGTCAGTCATTTTCTTATAGTATTATATTGGATGTTCAAGGTCCATTATATGAGTGAGAACATGTGATACTTGGATCTTTGTTTCTGTGAGAGGTCACTCAGTATTATAGACTCTAGTTCCATCCAGGTTGCTGCAAAATTCATGATTTTGTTCTTTTCTATGGCCGCGTAGTATTCCATCATGTATATGTACCACATTTTTTTAATCCAGTCCTCTTTTGATGGGCAGCATGGTTGTTTCCAGGTTCTTGCTATTGTGAACAATGCTGCAATAAACATACGTGTGCAGGTATCTTTTTTATAGAGTGATTTGAGGTCTTCAGGATATATTCCCAGTAGGGGGACTGTGGGGTCATATGGAAGGTCGATTTTTAGAGCTTTTAGGAATTGTCACACTGCTTTCCACAGAGGTTGCACTAGTTTACACTCCCACCAACAGTATAGAAGTGTTCCCTTTTCACCACACCCTCTCCAGCAGCTGTTATTTTTTGAGTTGTTGATAATTACCATTCTGACTGGAGTTAGGTGGTATCTCAGTGTGGTTTTGATTTACATCTCCCTGATGATTAGTGAGGTTGAGCATTTCTTCATGTGTTTGTTGGCTGCTTGGATGTCTTCTTTTGTGAAGTGTCTGTTCATATCTTTTGCCCATTTTATAATGGGGTTGTTTGTTTTTTTCTTTTCAGCACGTTTGAGTTCCTTGTAGATCCAGGATGTTAAGCCTTTGTCAGACCTGGAGTTGGTAAATACTTTTTCCCAGTCTGTAGGCTGTCTCCCTGCTCTCTTGATGGTTTCTTTGACTTTGCAGAAGCTTGTCAGTTTAATAAGGTCCCACTTGTCTATCTTCTCTCTTATGACCTGTGGGTTTCGGGTTTTGTTTTGGATGCCAGTTCCGATTTCCATGAGGGTATTTCCTTCCTTTTCTAAGGTTCTTATGATTTGAGGTTTTACATTTAGGTCTCTGATCCATTTGGAGTTAACCTGTGTGCATGGGGATAGATAGGGGTCCTGTTTCAATCTTCTGCATGTGGTCAGCCAGTTTTCCCAGCACCGTTTACTGAATAGGTTCTCCTCTCCCCAGTGGTAGGTGGTGGAGGCTTTGTCGAAGATGAGTTGGTTGAGAAATTGAGGTTTTGCTTCTGGAATCTCAATTCTATTCCATTGATCTATATACCTGTTCCTGTACCAATACCAAGCTGTTTTGATGATTGTAGCTTTATAGTAAAGTTTGAAGTCTGGTATTGTGATACCACTGCTTTGTTTTTTTTGCTGAGGATTGTTCTGGCTATTCTTGGTCATTTGTGTTTCCATATGAATTTCTGTGTTGTGTTTTCCAGGTCTGAGAAGAATGTTGCTGGTAATTTGATGGGTATTGCATTGAATTTGTAGATTGCCTTAGGTAAGATGGACAACTTCACAATGTTGATTCATCCAATCCATGAGCATGGGATATTTTTCCACTTGTTTGTGTCATCTTTGATTTCTTTGAGCAGTGTTTTGTAATTTTCATTGTAAAGGTCTTTCACGTCTCTGGTTAGGAAGATGCCAAGGTATTTCTTTTTTTTTTTGTGGCTATTGTAAATGGAATTGTGTTTTTTATTTGGGTTTCTGTGTGTTTATTATTGGTGTAGAGAAATGTGATTGTCCTTTGTACATTTATTTTGTATCCTGAGACTTTGCCAAAGGCCTTTATCAATGTAAGGAGGCTTTTGACAGATTATCTTGGGTTTTCGAGGTACACAATCATATCATCTGCAAAGAGAGAGAACTTGACTTCCTCTTTTCCTATTTGGATACCCCTGATTGCCTTCTCTTCTCTGATTGCTCTACCCAGGACTTCCAATACTATGTTGAACAGGAGGAGTGAGAGTGGGCATCCTTGTCTAGTTCCATTTTTCAGGGACATTGATTCCAATTTTTGTCCATTTAGGAGTATGCTGGCTGTGGGTTTCTTGTAGATGGCTTTTACTATTTTGAGGTATGTTCCCCATATGCCTAGATGTTCAAGGGTTTTTATCAAGAAGGGGTGCTGGACTTTATCAAAAGCTTTTTCTGCATCTAATGATATGATCATGTGGTTTTTGTTATGACATCTGTTGTTGAATTTAATTGCATTTATGATTTTACGAATGTTGAACCAGCCTTGCATCCCAGAAATGAAGCCTACTTGGCCATGGTGGATGATTTTTGAGATGTATTGCTGAATCCGGTTTGCTAGGATCTTGTTGAGAATTTTAGCATCTATGTTCATCAAAGATATTGGCATGTAGTTCTCTTTCTTTGTTGGATCTTTACCTGGCTTGGGTATCAATGTGATGTTGGCTTTGTAAAATGATTTGGGGAGAGTTCCATCTTTTTCAATCGCCTGGAATACCTTCAGTAGGATTGGTATCAGCTCCTCCTTAAATGTCTTGTAGAATTCTGCTGGAAAGCCATCTGGACCAGGGCTTTTTTTTGTAGGAAGTTTACTTATTACGTGGTCGATTTCCTTGATTGTTATTGGTTTATTTAGGGTCTCAATTTCTTCTTGTTCCAACCTAGGTAGGTTGTGTGATGTCAGAAAGTCTTCCATTTCCTTCTGGTTTTCAAGTTTGTTTCCATACAAGTGTACATAGTAGTCTTTAATGATCTTTTGTATTTCTTCAGGATCAGATGTGACTTCATCTTTTGTGTTTCTGATTGTGCTTATTTGGTTTTTTTCTCGTTTTTTCTTGGTCAGTCTAGCTAGGGGACCATCGATCTTGTTTATCCTTTCAAAGAACCAGTTTTTTGTTTCATTGATTTTTTGTGCTATCTTTTTGTCTTCTATGTCCTGGATTTGATCTTTTATTTTAGTGATCTGGATTCTTCTGCTGAAATTAGGGTTTTTGTGGTCTTGCTTTTCCAGCTTCTTTAGGTGGCTTGTTAGGTTGTGAATTTCTGTTCCTTCCATTTTCCTCATGTGTGTTTGTAGGGATATAAATTCCCCTCTTATTACAGCTTTTAAGACATCCCAGAGATTTTGGTAAGATGTTTCTTCATTGTCATTTGTTTCCAGGTATCTTTTGATCTCTGTTTTGATTTCATCATTGACCCAGGAGTTGTTTAGCATCATGCTGTTTAGTGTCCATGTCTTTGTGGGTTTGGGGGGGACTTTGTTGGTGTCAATGTTTATTTTTATTCCACTGTGGTCCGAGAAGGTGCATGGTAGAATTTCAGTCCTTTTAAATTTGCTTATGCTTGATTTATGGCAGAGTATGTGGTCAATCTTAGAATATGTTCCATGTGGTGATGAGTAGAATGTGTATTCTGTGGTCTTTGGATGGAGTGTTCTGTAGGTATCAATTAAGTCCATTTGGTCCAAAGTCACATTGAGGTTCCGGATCTCCTTGCTGATTTTTTTTGTCCTGATGATCTGTCTAGGGTTGTGAGTGGGGTATTAAAGTCCCCAGTTATGATGGTGTTAGAGTCAATATATTTCTTTAGTTTTCCTAGAAGTTGCTTTATGAAAGTTGGCACACCTATGTTGGGTACATATATGTTTAGGATAGATATTTCTTGTTGATGGATTGAGCCTTTTATCATTATGTAGTGGCCTTCTGTATCTTTTTTTATTTTTAATAGCTTGAAGGGTATTTTGTCTGAAATTAAGATAGCTACTCCTCCTTTCTTTTGTATTCCATTCGCCTGAAAGTATGTTTCCCATCCTCTTACTTTGAGTCTGTGGGTGTCCTTTCTAGTGAGGTGAGTCTCGTGAAGGTAATAGATTGTTGCCTGATGATATTTTATCCATTTTGCCATTCTGTGTCTTTTCAGTGGTGCATTTAATCCATTCACATTTAGGCTAATAATTGAAATGCAAGAGTTGATCCCTGTCATAAGGTTCTCACAGAGTGGTTCCTGTTTGTTTGTTGTCTTTTTTTGGGTTTTGGAGTTGGTTCATGTGTGTTTTTAATCTTTTGCCTGTACTCTTGTGAAAAATGTTGTTCTTTTTTCTTTTTCTTCTGTGTTCAGTACTTTGTTAAGTGTTTCTTGTAGAGGTGGTCTGGTGGCAGCGTAGGTTCTTAGGGATTGGATATCTCGAAAAGATTTCAGTTCTCCCTCACTAATGAAGCTTAGTTTGGCTGGGTAGGTTATTCTTGGTTGAAATTGTTTCTCTTTTAGAACTTTGAATATAGGGCTCCAGGCTCTCCTAGCCTGAAGGGTTTCTGTGGATAAATCTGCTGCTATTCTAATTGGTTTTCCCTGGTAGGTAGTCTGGCCTTTTTCTCTTGCTGCCTTTAGGATTTTTTCTTTTATAGTTACTTTGTTTAGGCGAATTATTATGTGTCTGAGAGTTGGTCTTCTCATTTGTTGTTTTACAGGGGTTCTCTGAATCTCTTGTGTTTGAATTTTTTCATCCTTGATGAGATGAGGGAAGTTTTCTTGAATGATTTCATGAAATGTTTTTTCCAGTGTGGCTTCTGTTTCTCTGCCTCAGGAAGCCCAATTACTCTTAGGTTTGGTGTCTTGAAGTGATCATTCATCTCTTGCAGGTTTTGTTCTGTGTTTTTGAACTTCTTTTCTATGCTTTTGGCAGTTTGGGTTAGTTCTGTGTTTTGGTCTTCGAGCTCTGAGATTCTTTCTTCTGCTTGGCTGATTCTGCTTTCCATGCTTATTAGTCTGTTATTCATTTCCATCACAGTGTTTTTTACTGCTGTCATTTCTGACATCAGCTCCTTCCTATTTTCCTCTTGTCTCTCCTCAATTTTTTAATTCTCTCCATTAATGTCTTGATGTATGGGTTTGTCGCATGAAAGCAGTCATTCTGGGGGCTCTTCATTGTTTGTGTTCCAGAATCTGTTTTCTCAGTGTCTGATCTCCCAGGGGTCTGTGTGAGACCTATATTCTTCTTTTGGTTTTTCTTCATTTGTGCGGTTTTTCCCCCTCCCTACTTTTTCCTTCCCTCCACGTCACCATCTTCTTTAATTCTGTTATTCAGGGGTAAAGGGATTGGTTTTACTTCTGTTTGTTCAATCTCCTATTTCTTTATGTATGCCCTCCTACTTTGTTCAATTCTGGAGTTCCACTGTAGGTTGGGGGTGGTCCTCTTTGCAGTTTTGAGATTTACTTAAGGGGGGAACTGTGATTCAAAATCTATCTGCAGGTCCTGGTATTCGCTGACAGGTGTGTGAATAATCTGGAACCTACTTCCTACTGCCTTGGAATCTGTCTGTGCAGTGGGGCTGTAGGTTTACTCCCTGAAATAAAATGTGGTTAGCAAAGGGGAGAGAATGGAGCAGACAGTGGGTTGAAGAGGGGGGTAAAGAGATAGAGGAGTAAGGGGGGAAACAAACGAGTGTGCCAACAAATGGTGAGAGAGGCCTATACTGAAACAGATAAAAACAATAGACCACAGCTACAGACGAACCAACTCTCATACAAAAAAAAAAAATAAAACATATAGTGATGCTAACATACAAGCTAACCAACCACCTTGTTAGTATGCTGTTCCTCTATACAAAGATATGGTTTACAGAGAGAAGAAAAGAGAAGAAAAGGAAAAGGAAAAAAGAAAAAAGGGAACAATACAGTAGGAATAGAATTAAGTCATTAAACTAACAGAATCAATGAAGCACACTCTGAGACATTTCGTTTAAGTCCAATGTCCTTTCAGGTCTGATTTCTAGTTTTCTTTTCAAGCTGGTAAATTAGTTTGCAGTTAGGGTCAGTTGCCCTGGTCTGCTGTGAAGGACAGTTCAGGTCACCCTCCTTCACCACTCTGGCCTATGTCTTTATCAAGCTTGTTTCTCCCGTTTCGGTGTTGTTACCTTGAATCGCCAGCAGGTGGTGCTATCTCAACTGCTCGCCCCAGAGGGGGTGGGGCCGGACAGGGACGGCAGAGGCTGAAGATGGCAAGATGGCTGCCTGCCTCAGGGCAGACGGCAGGAGACTTTCGGTGGGCAGGAGAGGTGGCAGCGATCCCAGCAGATCTTCCCTGAAGGAGCTTCAAGGACTGAAGATGTGGATCGCCTCCGGCCCAGGTGGTGTGATGTGCTACTGGCGATGGTGGCAGTGGCTGTGGCGGCTGCGGCGTCTGCATCTGCAGTGGCTGTCCAGACCGCTGCGATGCCCCAGCGGTGGCAACGGCCGAGCTTCGTATGAAGAGCAGGCTGCGATGTTGGGGTCCGTAGCCCCCGGGGCGAGAGTCAGAGACCCACTGCAGTTCTCCTTTGCAGAGGTTTTCACAGACCGGGTTGCCCCATCACCATCTTGCCAGAAGTGACACACAGCATTTTAATAATAGAGTTGATAGTGAGGGGGAAGATAAAATGTTCATTTATATAATATTTATGGAGCATCTACTATGCAACAGGCAATGTTCTATGTGTTCATACAGCAAAGCACAAAACAATGATCTCTGTTCTCATGGAACTTATATTCTATTAGGGAAAAACCCAAATAAATAATAACCATAGTAATTAAGTAGAGCATATAGAAAGTTAAAAGATGATGAGTACTAAGGAGAAAGTAGAGCAGGGTAAGAGTACTTATAGGGAGATGGGATACTTACCTAGAAAATGTAGTAATGGTTGTTACATGTCCAATAAATGCATGTATCATGTTTTTTTCTACAATCTAAAAATCTTTCTGTAGGCCTATTTATGATGGCACTGAGACCTAGCATGATATCCTCCCAGGTAGTCTCTGAATGTTTGGAATTAGTCAATCC
Source organism: Carlito syrichta (assembly GCF_000164805.1). Lineage (NCBI taxonomy): Eukaryota > Metazoa > Chordata > Mammalia > Primates > Tarsiidae > Carlito > Carlito syrichta. The sequence goes on along the minus strand of NW_007258143.1, from coordinate 457,453 downwards.
CAGAAGGTAGATCTTACCTACCCATTCCACTTCCTTAAGTAGAGAATGGACCTTGAGTCCCCTGTAGTTCAACCCTGCATCTTGGCATTTAGGAACCATGACCCCCTGGCCAGGGCACTTAGGCTGCAGGGCCTCTTGCTGGCCTGTGATTATTCAGCATATACCCCCATGAACCATACTTAGAAATACAAAGTGTCCCTCAGTTGTTAGCCTACCCTTGGGTGACAACATTTTATGTTTTGTAGTGCCATGGACTTTCTGTGGAAGGTTTTGTTCTTCCTTCTTCAACCACCAGAGAGGTAAGATTCTGTTTCTTGCTCATTTATATGACTAATAACTTGCCTGGCTAAAGTGTTTCAGTGATCACTTTTTAAAGTAATAGACCTGTGCTTTTGTAATTCAACTGAACATGAAATGTATTTGAAGAAAGGAGATATTTTTTTAATTGAATGGAAACATTAGAGAATAATATGTGTTATATTGATTATATAAGGACAGATCTTTTTAATGGTTGGTTAAGTTAGCTGTTTTATGTGAGTGTTGTAAGAGTTGGAAAGGGCAAGACAGACCAAAATCTAAGAATGAATGACTTCTCTTGTCTTTCTGTGCTTCTCATTCCTACCTTTCTCTGGTAGGATGTTTGTAGACCATTAGAGCATATGCCAGTGGTCATTAACTGTAACTATATATTGGAGTAACCTGGGCTCCCATCTCCACCCTAGTTGGATTAGAATCTCCAGGAAAGGGACATGAGCATCTGTATTTTTTTTACTCTGTACAAGGATCTGACAATTAAGTTTGTGAACTCATCCTAGAAAAAGTGCTACATACCTCATTGCTGAATATCACTACAGACACCTTTAGTACTACCATAATTCTGATATATAACTGTGGTTGGAAAACACTACCATAAACCTAAATCAGATTATCAGATGCTTTTATATTTTTCATCTTGTCCAAATTACACAGAAATGATGAACTAGCTTTTATACAGAATCAACAAAGGAGCTGTTGTACAAGAAGTACAAGGTCTGACAATTAAGTTAACAAACTTGCCACCATGTGCTTATGTTGACAGCACTGTACAAAAAACTCAGTAAGGGTGTATAACCTTGGTATTTCAGTGTCTCACAGCTGTGCTCATGTCAATGTGTGGCAGTGTCTTGCTGGGTGGTATTCATTATTGTTGCATGATTTTGTGTGCCGTCACAAGACTATCTGAGCTTGAATTAGAGCAATGAACAGACATTAAATTTCTTATTAAACTTGGCAAGAGTGAAAGTGAAATCAGGGACACGTTAGTCCAGGTTCATGTGGACAATTCCATGAAGAAAATGGCAGTATGCACATGGAGTAAATGTTTTTTCTGAAGAGGAGAAAGCATCACCAATGAAGAGCGGACAGGATGACCAGTAAGAGCAGAACTGATAAAAACACTGCAAAAATTTATTGAATTGTACATCAAAATTGTCAGCTGACTGTAAAAAGAATTGCTAAATAAACATCAATAGAGAGACAGGAAAATCTTAACTGAAAATCTTGGCATGAGAAAGACATGTGCAAAAATGTTCCCAAAGGAGCTCTTACATCACGACAATGCACCAACTCACACAGCACTGTCTGTGCAGGAGTTTTTAGCCAGTAAACAAACAACTATATTGGAACACCCTCCCTACTCACCTGATCTGGCCCCCAATGACTTTTGTCTTTACCTGAAGATAAAGTAAATATTGAAAGGAAGACATTTTGATGGCATTCAGGACATCAAGGGCAATACAAAGACAGCTCTGATGGCCATTCCCGAAAAAGAGTTCCAAAATTGCTTTGATGGGTGAACTAGGCACTGGTATCAGTGCATCACTTCCCAAGGGGGGCACTTTGAAGGTGACCATAGTGATATTCAGCCATGAGGTATGTAACACTTTTCCTAGGATGAGTTTAAAAACTTAATTGTCAGACATCATAAGATTGAACAGTAGAAAATTCTTGAAAACACCAGGGTTGTTACAGATAGTGACTGGGGGGACAGGTACAGAAAGCTAGTGCTATGTTTCAGGATTTCACTCTGCCTATAGGCCCTTTCTCTAATAAAGACCACCATGTTTCCTATTTGTTGTTTCTTTGCCTTTAAGCAAGATTGAAATGTTCATATAATTACAATAATACTTACCTGAATAGTACCTTTTAAGAGTTTTTAGTCATTATTTTACATTATTTAATTTGGTCTCCAACACATTATGTGAGATAGGTAAAGAAGAGATTGCCATTTCCAATTTACATATAAGAAAACATATTTCAGCCAGGCTCGGTGGCTCAGCCTGTAATTTCAGCACTTTGGGAGGCCGAGGTGAGTGGATTGCCTGAGCCCGTGGATTCAAGATCAGCCTGAGCAACTTGGCAAGGCGTCATCTCTACAGTAAATCAAAAATTAGCCAGGTGTGGTAGCACATGCCTGTAGTTCCAGCTACTTGGAAGGATCGCTGGAGCCTAGTAGATGGATGCTGGGGTGGCCGTGAGTGTGCCACTACACTCCAGCCTGGGTGACAGAGTGAGACTTCTCAAAAAAAAAAAAAAAGAAAGAAAAAGAAAACATATTTAGAGGAATTAATTATCCAAGGTTGTACAACTAGTCACTGACAAAGACAAGACTTGAACCCAAGTCTTTAGATTCCAAATCTACATTGCCCCTCTAAAATATATACTCAATACAAGTTTACCAAAACTTATTCTTCAATCCCCTTCATCCTAGAATAACTTTGCATTTCTTGATACCTCTTGTAACCTAATAATATACGAATATCTTACATAATTCTAATCATTTTGCACATACAATTTTAAGTTTCACTTAATTTTTTTCTTTATTCACAGTTATCAGGTTTATTCTTTTAAATGGTCCTGTAAAACCCAATGAAATTGCTGTGCCATGATATGTCTTTCTTGTGTTTAAGTTACTCCTAGTTTTTATGCTTGTGACTAATATTGCTATAAACACTCATATATATATAACTTTTTTCCTCTTTAGTATTGCTCCCTTAGGAGTACTCTCAGAAATAGGATTAAGGATTAGAGGGCATTGACACTTTTATGACTCTTGTTATGCATTCCCAGATTGCCTTCCAAAAAGATTGAACTGTTTTACTCTCTCAATTACTTTTAAAGGGGGCTGAATCAGTACTCGTGTCTACGGTGTTTTTCTTGCTTTTCAGAGCAGGTGATTGACATCTCCTGGATGATAGGCTACTAGGAAGTGATTCTCTTTTTTTTCTATTACAGATGACTCCAGGAGAGATTAAATTCTCTGTTCACGTGGAGTCTGTCCTGAATCGTGTACCTCAACCAGAGTACCGCCAGCTTCTGGTTGAAGCCATCCTTGTCCTCACCATGCTGGCAGATATTGAAATTCATAGCATTGGCAGCATCATTGCTGTGGAAAAAATAGTGCATATTGCCAATGACTTGTTCCTTCAAGAACAGGTAGGTAAACCTGTTGTTTTCTCAAAGGAGAAGTGTTTCTACTCCAACCTAATTGCATTCAGAGCTCTTCAAGAAGCCAGGGTCACTTCTTTGTGGACTCTTTCTCATAGCTCTTTTCTTTGTAGTGACTCTGAGCACTACAAAAGTCCAGAGCAGCAAAGCATAGGCTACAGGATGACCTCTGTCTTTTACCATGTGTTTTGTGGTTTGTGTTAGGTGGTAAAGTTGCCTGGAGGTTTTATGCTTTTCCCTGAAAAGCCCTGAAGCATAGCATTAGCATCATATTTCAAATTCCTAACCACAATGCTTTTTGTAGGTTTTTTTTTAAGAGTACATGTAAGGATTTGCTACGTAAGTAAACTGTGTGAAGGCAAGGGTTGGGCTTCTAATGAGTCCTGTCCCCTTCAGTAGTGGACATGGTACCCAGTGGGTGGCCATGTGTCCCTTATCCCCCCCCTCCTTTGGCAGTGTCCAGCATCTGTTGTTCCCACTTTTGTGCCAGTGTGCCCAATGTTAATGCCCACTTATGAGTAAGAACACATGGCATTCAGATTTTTGTTTCTGTGATAGTTCACCTATAATGATGGTTCCAGCTGCATCCATGCTGCTGCAAAGGACATGATTTCATTCTTCTTTATGACTGCATAGTATTGCTTTTTGTAGTACAAAGGACTTAATAAACTATTGGACTGTTAAGGAAAGGAGAAGATTTGGCTGTGATTTTCCTTTGCTTTTGCTACTTGCCTATAGGAAATGTTAAGGGAAATTTTTATTTCTACATTTTCTTATTTTCTTAATAAATCTTCCAGGAAATTAGCCACATTCAAAAATACCAACTATTTATTGCAAATGTTCCAGATGTTGCCTATATTAAGAGTAGGAGTGCATAAGGTGATGGATATCCACTGTTGTCAATAGGAAAATTTCCAAAGCATATAATAGATGTTACATTCTATTAGCCACTGTAAGGGGATGCAAAAAAAAGCATCCAGGGTTTTCTAGGATGGATTGTTGTCAGTCCATGTATCAGAAAATGTGTTCCCTTTTAGGCATAAAACTCTAGTCTCAGAAAACTTATGGTTTATTTGAATTAAGTTGGCTTAGAAAGAAACAATGATCAAATGCAAGACAAAATAATACAAGCTGAAATCAGTAGTGCTAGGAGTCAAACCAAATTTCTACTAGGGTGATTTTTAAGTGTTAACATTTGTCTCTTAACAAGTATGACTCATTTAATTAAATATTATATTTAAATTTCAAGATTTTATTGCAATGGGAAAGATTCTAAACAATTAATGATCTTAAAATAATTAGTATGATTTGGAGATCCAGTTTAAAATGCTTGTGTAGAAAGTCATATTAACCCTTTTGTGCATAACCCTGATCTCTTCCTGGCTAAAAAGCCTAGGGCCCAACTAACTGGTGTGGGGAAGGTGGCTCTGAATTATACTAATCAGTTCTTTTCCCTGTGTTCTCCCACCCTTAAAAACCAAACAGAAAACTCTTGGTGCAGATGATATCATGTTGGCAAAGGATCCCGCATCTGGCATCTGTACTCTTCTATATGACAGTGCACCAAGTGGCAGGTTTGGCACCATGACCTATCTCTCCAAGGCAGCTGCCACCTACGTGCAGGAGTTCCTGCCCCACAGCATCTGTGCCATGCAATGAGACTTTGGGTCCTGGCTTCTGGGAGACTTTTGACAGCTGGTCCCTGCCTTGGTTGATTGTGCATGGAACTGAAATGTATCGCCTGATCACTCCCACCTCTGGTCCTTCCTATCCCATCCTCCCCAAGAAGAAAGAACTTTTTCAATAAACTAACTGCTTTAGAAGAAGTGAACCCTTATCTGGAGGCTCACCTCCAGTATGCATATGCTCAACCAGGCCTGTCATAATTGTTTAATTTTTTCATGATTCATAAAAGTTTGCATGTATTTTTATTCTCTAAATCTGTTACCAACACAGTTTTCTAACTCCTGTTTGAGAAGCGGGTGTTAATAATAACTTATTCCTAAAGTTTGGTTTTTCTTATGTCTGATTTTATTGTATACATGAGTGGTAGGTGCTTTGTGACATTATTTCAAATGAGTAAACCCTAAATTGTTAGATTTTATTCTGCTATAAAATGGAAATATCTATTCTAAGTGCCTTTTCTTGGGAAAAGGGAGTACAAGATAATGGTTTCCTTCTTTACTCACAGAATGCCTCCCACTGAGTGATGAAATTGTTTCTGTGTAGAATCGTTATCTCTACTGTTGTCCTCTCTGTATCTGCACACATAATGCCTACCCTCACTTTGGCGAAATATCAAAAAATGCAAGCACTGAATGTATATTTAAGGATTTCCATATTAATACTGAAAATCACATTTTATGAAGACTGTTGATACTCAGAGATGTATTTGCATCAGAAAACGCAGAGTAACCCAGCGAAATGGAGCCAAAAGCCCAATTACAAAGAAGAAAGGAAAGACGAGAAGATGCCCGAGCAATGTCTTACACATAGGGAACAGAGAGGAATCAGAGGTGGGTTCGTTCCCTGAAGAAAACCCTGTGCACCTAATCCTTGCCTTTGAAAAGTGGGCCAACATGCAACACAGATAGTAATTTAAGCCTCTGTCTTTGACAAAGAGAAATCTAGCAGTCTAGTCTATAGCTGCTCCACTGAGCAGTCTTTTCTTGTGCTCTTTGTCTCTGTCTCACTCACCCACTCACTTTCTACCGCATCCCTGCCCTCCCCCATCTATTCTTAAAGCCTTTCACATATTTCACTTCCTAGTTCTAGTGTACAAATCCCTCTATATCTTGGTGTCTTTCTGATTACGTACTTTTCTGGTCACTTGAAAGAACATTTACACACTGTTCTGAAACTGCTTGTCTTTTCACTGGCTATAAGTGTATCCCAATCATAGGAAGTACATCTAAAGTGCCACAGGCAAAAGCCACCTCTCTTTCCAACACTCGTTTGCCTGAACTGACACTCATGACTACATTTCTCTGGGTTTACTAAACTGCCTGTCACCATGATTCTCATACAGTGATAGTTAACTTTTAAAACGACTTTGTATAAAACTCTACTTGTATTTTGTTCATTTTAAGTGTGATACCAAAAGGACACGTTAAAATTTTTAAAAAGACACTTATGTTTTGAAAATAGAATAAGCCGGGCTTGGTGGCTCAGCCTATAATCCCGCGCCTTTGGGAGGCTAAGGTGAGTGGATTGCCTGAGCCCGCGGGTTCGAGACTTGCCTGGGCAGGCGAGACCTCATCTCTACAATAAGTCAAAAAATTAGCTGGGCGTGGTAGCGCGTGCCTATAGTTCCAGCTACTTGGAAGGCTGAGGCGGAAGGATCGCCGGAGCCCAGCAGGTCGAGGCTGCGGTGGCCAGGAGTGGCCACTGCACTCCAGTCTGGGCGACAGAGTGAGACTCCAACTCAAAAAAATAAAAGAAAAGAAAATAGAATAAATAATGAGAATTTCCAATTAAATAATATGTGGTGTCAATTACAAAACTTTATATGCATTTTTGTGATTGGAGTTTATTTCAGGCTTTATTCTACATACTCTTTTATTATACAGTACAAAGTTCATTAATTGGGTCAAATAATATTAATATTAACATATAGATTGTATATTATAATACATGCATATATATTATATATTAGATAATAAATGTAAAGAAACACAGTTTTGTTATTTATATGCATACCCACTCAAACCAGGCTCACTAAATCCAAATGCGCTTGTTGATATCTATAGGGATTCTGTTCTGATGAATGAATAAGACAGCTTTTTACTCAGTATTTCAATTGTATGCAAATAGTGCTTCTCCCCTACTGGAGGGTACTGCAAAACAATCTGTTCTCCTACGTATTATAAACATTTGGCAGAATCTTGCTCATACTATTCATTAGCCTCTTCTATAACAAGAGAGGGTTTATCTAGCAAGGATGAAATGTCCCATCCTGGTTAATTAATTTTACTATATGCTGGGAATCTGATGCAACTTATGGGGCAAAAGTTGTTGTTCTTAGCCATAGTCCACAAAATCTCTACCATTTTTTTGTACTTACAAATGCCTAGTATCTGTATTAAGGCAGTGGAGATAATATAGTGTTTTCCTCATTTAGTCTGCATTTTGTATTTAACTTGAGTGACCTCAGGTCTTGGTTTGTCCAGGACCGCCCTCAGTTATGCCTCCTTTCCTGGCATAATTATAATTATTAATAGCATTCTCTGTCACTCTCAAAAGTGTCCCAGTTTTGATGATATGGTCACCTTATATTTAGCACAAGTCTTATTTCCTTTAAAACTATGCCAAAAAGTCAAGCACCTATTCTCAAACCACTAGAAGTAGTGATATAGGGGTAAGTTAAGGGGGAGACATTCCTCCCCAAAATTGAGGACTACTTGACATAATGGTTCTTAAAACAAATAGCCAATATAGGAGCACTTAGCAGATGGCATTGTTATATAGGCACTTGGCATGAGCCATCTTATCTTTACAATCTCCATGTTAGGTAGATATTGTTGGCACCTCCATCTTACAGGTAAGGGAATTGAGGCACTGAGAGTTTAAGCAAATTGCCCAAAGTCAAACAGCTAATAAGTGGTAAGGCTGGGAGTTGAACAAGCAGTCTGACTCTAGAGTTCACATTCTTAACAGTTACACTATCCAAGGAAAAGACATTAGGGAATAGTGTTAAAACAAGGGTCAGTCAAATACAGCTGAAGTATCAGTGGACAGATTGTGAAATATGCAAAGAAAACAGCCAAAGGGGTAGTGCCCTTGCAATGTGCTTATGTTCCCTTCTGAGGAAAAATAGGGAGAACACCAAAAAAAGTGGCACAGCCCAACCTGACCTTGCTGGTTTAAACATGACCTTTAGCAATAATGGTTGAGGAGAGGGAGTCAAGTAATTTGCCCAGAGTCACCACCCTAGCAAGCTTTGGAGACAAGATTCAACCTATTAATACTTCCTCTGATCTCAAGTCCTTCAACTGCAAATCCAGTGCTTTGGGAATGGTTTTCTTTGAAATCTAAGAACCATATGGGTATTAGGCATGCAGAAAATTGAGGTTAGGGGCCTGCAACATTATATGTGCTCTTTCTTTATCATGAGCACAGTCTTGTCCAGCCTGCCTGTGAGATTTGCTGCAGGAATACGTTGCCAATTCTGTTGCACAGAGCAATGTGCAACAATATACCTTTCTCCAGATTTGCCACAGTGTGCTGTATTAGGATACTGTTTCCAGTTTAGAAGAGTTCAGCTGTCTGTTGCTAGATCTGAAAGAACATGAACAATTCATTTTCATGTCATCTGATTACAGTCCAGAATTCAGGGTGTCAGTTGGCCTGTCAACATTGTGCCCTCTGCTTTCCACTACCTGTCCTTGAAGGCTCAGGATGAGTCCCAGCCCCATTCCTCCTTTGTATTGCCAGCTTTCATTATCTCACCTTTCAGTCAACTCTTATAGCCCAATAGACTCCTTCCCCTCTGTCAACATGTGCTGTTCTCTCTTATCCTTAAAAACAAAGTCTGGACTCTGACAGCCCCTCAGGCTGATAGACTAACTCCTTCCTTTCACAATCACATTTCTTCAAAGAGAAAGCTACACTTAACTGTGTTGGCTTCACTTCTTAACCCCTCACAGTCTGGCTTCCTCCCCTACCTCCTGTTTTCCCTCCATAAGGAACCAGTGAACTCCTATTGGTTAAAGGAGTCTTTGACTCTTTTACCATACATGACATTTTTATTCTCTTTCCCTTCTTGGAACTCTCTCCTTCCCTGATTTCTGTGAAACTACTACAGTTGGTCTAACCCAACTATTCCTTGTCTCCTTTCTGGCATCTTTTTCTCCCATGAACCCCCACAAACAAGCATTTCCAAAAATTACACTCTTTGTCCTAGCTCAAAGATTCTCATCAGGGTGTGAGGCAGATTTTAGTGACATGATGCAAATTATTTTTAAAGGCTCACTCTGGTGGCTACAAAGAGAATAGGTTGTAGAACAGAAAGAGTGGAGGTAGAGACCAGGTAGATAATGCGGAAAGTCCAAATGAGAGATAATAGTGCCAAGACCAGGATAATGTCAGTGCAGAGGGAGAAGAGTGAATGAATGTATTTAAGGCATGTCTTGAAGATGGAACTGATGGAAATTGCTGATGGATTGGGTCTGTGGGTGAAAGAAAAGGAGGAATACAATGCCCAGATTTCTGGCTTAGGCACCTGGGCAGATGTTGGTGTCTTTATTGAGCTATGAAAGATAGAAAAGGGGTGAAAAGTATGGGAAATTGGGAGTTTGGGTTTGAAAATGTTAAGTTAGCTATGACTATGAGGAACCCTAGTGGAGAAAGCCATGCTTCTTTGACTGTCTCAGCCATTCTTATGACTTCAGGTAGCACCTCTTCATGTGGAAAGTGTGGGTGTTTGTGCTTGCATCTCACTGCAATTGTTTAGCCCCTTGATTTCAGAAATAACACTTTTTTAATTTTAAAGATGTGGAGTACAATTCAGGGTTAGGTATACAAATGTCCATTATGCAGGTACCCTTGTTGATGGGGTGTGCCCCCCACCCGGCAGTTTCTCACTACTGTCAATCCCTTTCTTATAGTATTATAATTGTTATGATCTGCTTATGAGTGAGAACATGTGATACTCAGTTCTTTGTTTCTATGATAGATCACTCAGAATTATAGAGACTAAGGTCATCCAAGTTGCTGCGAATTTAATAATTTCTCCCCTCTCTCTCACCAATATCAAGGTAGAAAGTCCTGTTGAACCTACCCTGTGCAGTGTATCTCCCTCTCTGTTCCCACTGCCCCCATCCTAGTTCAAAATTGTCATCACTTATTATCTGGACCATTGTGGCACTCTAACTGCCTCTAGCCTTTCAATGATTAATCTTCCCTACACACTGCTGCTGTAGAAATTTTTTCTTAATATTTGTCTAAATGTCTCCCAATTTGCCAAAGAATGAAGTCCATTCTCTTTACCCTGTATTTAAAGTCCTTTATGATCTGGTTCCTTCAGCTAAGTGAGACTAGAAATTTTCTCCTTTGTGATTTTTTGCTTATGCTTTTCATTCTAGTCAGCATGCTCTCCCCTTTCATCTTCACCAAGCAAAATCCTGTCCATTCTCTAAGACCTCTCAAATGCCACCAGATAAGAATCATAATTACCATTTATTAAATATGAGTTAGTATCTTTGACAAAGCCTCCAACAACAACCACTGGGGAGAGGAGAACCTATTCAGTGAATGGTGCTGAGAAAACCGACTGATCACATGCAGAAGATTGAAACAGGACCCTTACCTACCACCATACCCAAAAATTAACTCTAAATGGATCAAAGACCTAAACGTAAAACCTCAAACTATAGGAATCTTAGAAAGTGCAGGAGACACCCTTATGGAAGTTGGAACTGGCAACCAATTCCTATTCAGAACCCTAAAGGCTAATACCTTAAGAAATAAGACAGACAAGTGGGACCGCATCAAACTGACGAGCTTCTGCAAAGCAAAAGAAACCATCAAGAGAGCAGGGAGACAGCCCACAGACTGGGAAAAAATATTTGCCAACTGCATATCTGACAAAGGCCTAACATTTAGGATCTACAAGGAACTCAAATGCGCTGAAAGGAAAAAAACAAACAGCCCCTTTATAAAGTAGGCAAAAGACATGAGTAGACATTTCTCAAAAGAAGATATATGGGCAGCCACATGAAAACAGACACATGAAAAAGTGCTCAGCCTCACTCATCATCAGAGAAATGCAAATCAAAACCACATTGAGATATCAACTAATCCCTATAAGAATGGTCATCATTAATAAAACAAACAACAACAGATTTGGGCAAGAATGTGGGGGGAAAGGAACGCTTCTACACTGCTGGTGGGAATGCAAACTAGTGCAACCTCTTTGGAAGACAGTGTGGCGATTTCTGAAAGAACTAGAAATTGACCTTCTGTATGTCCCAGCAATTCCCTATTGGAAATATACCTGGAGGAACTCAAATTATTCTACAAAAAAGATACCTGCACACGTGTGTTTGCTGCAGTTCTATTCACAATAGCAAAAACATGGAACCAACCACGTTGTCCATCAAAGCTGGACTGGATACAAAAATGTGGTACATACACACAATGGAATATTATGCAGCCATAAAGGAGGACAAACATGGACTTTGCAGCAACTTGGATGGATTTGGAGTCTATTATACTCAGTAATCCATCACAGAAACAGAACAGAGTACCATAGGTTCTCAGTCATAAGCAGACCTTGAACAATTATAATACTATAAGAAAGGAATTGGCAGTAGTGGGAAACTGTCAGGGGAGGCGGGTGGGATTGGCAGTTGAGGGAAACTGCTAGGGGAGGGACGGGCATACCTCATCAACAAGGGTATCTGCAGAATCAACGTTTGTATACCAAGCCCTGAATTGTACCCCACATCTTTATAATAAAAATAAATAAATATGAGTTGGTAAGTTATTAATGCTTCTTTATTAACTACACTGAGCATTCTACATTCATTATCTGAGTCTGCATTGCCTATGATTTCTTGTGTATTTGCCTCATGTTCTCTTCAAGAATGCAAATTCTTTCAGAGCAGAGATCAGATTGTAATTCATCTTTTCATTCTCAGCTGTATTTTGTACTACACTTAGTTGATGTCAGATAAATATTTGGTGAATGGCTGAATGATTGCAAAGCTTTTTATTAGTTGTTATGTGAAAACATAAAAGAAGCTTAAGAGCTTACATTCTAGTTAGAGGGAAAAAAATCACCCCCCCCCAAAAAAAAACAAGATTTCCTGAATAATAAGTATTGAGGGGATATAAAATGGAGGGTGGACAAAGTTAGATGGTAACACAAAGTCATTCTGGAGGAATCAAATTAATATAGTAAAGGGAATGCTCAAAGGCTTTGGTGTCAGCTTGACCTGATTTTAAAGTCCTGCTTTTCTGTTTGTTAAGTGTGTGACTTAGAACAGTTATTTTCTCTCTCTAAACTGCATCTGTAAAATGGGTGTATTACAACCTCTTTCATAGGACTGTTGCAAAGATGAAATGAGGTAATATATCCAGTATGCATGTCACAATACTTACTAAATATTTAAAGAGTAAAAAGCAAGCTGGGTTTTAAAGAAGGCAAGGATGTGGAATTATCTTGGAGGTGTTAGTAGGTTAGTGTGAGAATTGGGGGCCTGGGCATTGGCCAGCTTGTAGCAGATCATGGGGCCTCTGGGAACCTGGAACCTCCAGGAACCTAGAAGTGCTGATGGATGGTAATTCTTAAACTGTCTCAGCATAATCTGTAATGTGGTCTTACACTAAACCTAAAATACTTCCCTAGCTTCTGTTTAGCTGCTGAAACAAAAGGAGAGAGGGAAGAAGAGCTGCAGCTTCCAAACACCACTGAAAGTATCTAATTGTATCCTTCCTACCACATGAATGTTCAAAGACTACATTTGACATCATTGCTGGGTTGTAATCTACCAAGTAATTTGCAGGCTCTTAGGAAAGTTCTATCAGATTTGCTAGAGTAAATTATTGAGGTTGTTAATTCTCACATGGACATGGATAGTTAATGTTGAAAAGTAATGAACCAAAGATGCATTACAGATTTTGCTGTGTAAACTTTTCAAACCATTTGTACCATTAATTAGACCTTTGCTAGAAAAGCCCGCCTTTTGGATAGGCAGCTGATGTAGCTGGGTGGTGGGGGTCTAGGTGGCCACATTGTATCTGTCTTTATATACTTAAATGGATGTGTTTTCAAATTAAAACAATTTCATAAAGAGTTGAGGCCAAAATAAAAGAGCTGAGGTCACTTTTCTTTTTCTTTTTTTTAAGCCTAAACTGAGAATCGTGGCTATTTTAGTGATTAGTCTCGGCTCTTCCGCAGCTCAAACCGCTGGAAACTACATCTCCCAGCATGCTCTGAAGTTGGTCTGACCTCATCTCAAATGGCACCGTAGGGCAACAAGGATGGTTAGTTTTGCCCTACTTATTTGTGCCGTAAAAAATCGATCCTAATTGACAGCTATTTGGATTTTTATATCTGAATAACCCCTTTTATGTAACATAGTCACTAAATGAAGGGGTTCTGGCCCGGGAAGTTCCATCCATTCCTTCAGTTGAATGGGGAACAGGGACAACTTCGGGGCGATCTCAGGAATAGGAGGGAATGTTGACCAGGGAGCACCACTGCGGCCGATCAGAGGAGCAGGAACTAGAGCCCCGGCTGAGTCCGAAAAAAGCCGGATCTGCACAGTGGCTCCGCAACGGTTGGAAGTGGAAGATGGAGGAGCAGGAGGAACCAGCGGACGGTGGGCAGTCGCTGCCTCCGGTTTATATCTATAGTCCCGAGTATGTCAACATATGCGACTCCCTGGCCAAGGTCCCCAAACGGGTAAGGTTGGAATGAAAGACCGTGGGTTTTGGGGGTGGGGGTGGGGTCGGTGGACGAGAGGGCATTAGAAAGCGGAGAGGATCCTGGGCTGGGCGAGATCCTCTGAAATTCGGTAGCTGTTTCAAATACCTAAAACTGTTTCGGGAAGAATTGTGCCCAGATAGTTTTTGAAAACACACCGTGTCTCTGCGGGGCATCCAGTGGACAGGTGGGGAGGGGACGGGGAAAGGGAGGGTATGAAGTATCCGCTACTTGAGGTCGCTAAAGTCGTGGGACTGTAAGCTGCAGCGGACTGTAAGCTGCAGCGGAAAGTGTTCCATTACCTGCGCAAGGCCCTGTAGTTTTCGCTTGAATTACTTTGATACTTTGTATCTGTATTGTGTAAAGTATACTGTAACTGTTAAGTAACAGAAGGGAAGAGAACCGAAACAAAGTTAGTCCCTTTGTTCAGGATGATGAAGGTGACCGGATTTTGCTGAATTAAACTTTTAAGAGAAAATTTTCTGCTTTTTTTTTTCCTCCGCGAATGTTTTTAGGCCAGCATGGTACATTCTTTGATTGAAGCATATGCACTGCATAAGCAAATGAGGTAAGTTGTCTTTCAGCGACATAGCCCTGAAGCTAGGTGTTCATAGCCTTAATATCCTGCTTTACAGTGGGGCTAATTAAAAAGGGAATCGTTCCTTTTTTAAATTTTAGCTTTTTGTGAGAGTATTCAGTGTTTGTAATCTGCCTGTAACCCCGTGAAAGCTCTTGAAGAACTAAGAAAACGAAAAAAGTATACGAAGCAGTTAAGGTCCATTAGGAATAGGACTTAAATGCTGGGTGGAGAAATATCCCAAGGATAGGTACATTGTGGAGATTTTGAGGTATGTACACTTGAGTTCTAAAACCTGTCTAATAGAAAAAGGTATTCAGCTGAAAGGTGCTCCATTTTTTGTTTGTTTGTTGTCTAAGCCAGATCTGAGGCTGGGGGTTCAATTTAAGATTTGTAGACAACCCACCACACCAAACTTTAATGGATAAGGCTGGAGACAAGTCAAGATCAAAGCAAACTGTTAAGGCCAAGCCAGAATTCAAGAGAGAGAGCTAACTATTTCTTTCAAAACATGAGCTTGCTATGTATTGCTGTATTTGATGTCATGATAAGAGCACATATAACCCTGTCATGTATAGGATTACTTATGACATTTTCAGTCAAATAGATGAGTGTCTACACTAGCTGATGTGGTATGTTTCATTCATCTCCCAGAAAATAGTGTAATAAGCTTTCAAATTTAATCCTTAGTATTAATAAAATTGTTCATTGAGTACCTTTTTTTTTTTTTTTTACTCAGAGTCTTACTCTGTCACCCAGGCTGGAGTGCAGTGGGGCATGATCACAGTCACCACAGCCTCGACCTGCTGAGCTCAGGCGATCCTTCCACCTCAGCCTTTCAAGTAGCCAGAGCTACCGGCACATGCCACCATACCCAGATAGTTTTTTGACTTTTGGTAGAGATGAGGTCTCGCCAAGTTGCCCAGGCTGGTTTCAAATGCCTAGGCTCAGGCAGTAGTCTCACCTCTGCCTCACAACGTTCTGCGATTATAAGCGTCCATGACCATGCCCAAGCTCTTTTTTAGGAATGTTTTTCAACCATTTTTGAACCTATATGGTTTGGTAAACATAGTAAACATATGCCTTTAATTCAAGTTATTTAACATTTCAAAAAATTATTTTGTGACAAGCAAGATATCAAAACAAAGCAAAATTGTCTGAATTCCTTGCCATCCAATAGGGATGCTTTCAGTAGGTGTTTTAACATTTAACAAAATAAATTGGAAGGGTGCTAGGATAAGGAACTTTTAGGGCTGGGAAACATGGTCCAAGAAATGTCAAACTTTTATTTTAATAGATAGATGTTTCACCTCTGATGGTGTAGATGTCTTTTCTTGAAGAAGAAGCAAGAATCCTTGGCTCTTAGCTATCTACTTAATTTTTGTTCTGAGACCATAGTATTTCTCCTGGCCACCCTGGTGATTGTGGTAGTCTGTACAGTCTTGGTAATTCATGATAAACTCATAACTGTATTCCCACTTAGCAAGCATAGCAAACCACTGCTGCCTCCCTGTGGTCTAGCTCAGTGCTCCTTCAACTTGAATGTGTACATGAATCACCTTAAGATGCATCATCTTGGTAAAACACAAATTCAGATTCAGTAGATCTGAGGCAAGGTTAAAGTTCTTCTAACATGTTCTCAGGGGTACTGCTGCTGCTGGACCACAGACCACCCTTTAAGTGGCAAGGGCTAGAGAATGGGTAGTGGCAGCTGTGGGGTCAAGAAGAAGAAATGGGGAATAGCCAGCTAGAGATAAGAAGTGGTAAGTCCTTTTAAGTTCCTTTGTTCCCTTATTCACTCCTATGTGTCACTCCTTGTGAGAAGTATGGTGAGATATTCTGAATGAAGCCCAGTTCCAATCATTTTGCCCCCTCGTTCCTTCCTCTCAGAGACAGATGTGTGAGACAAAGCATAGAAACTTTTCACATTTGGGGTTGTCTGTCTTTTTATTCTTTAATATTAATAATGGTACTTATCCACAAAAGCATTTTTTATTTGTTATTCTTTAATCTTGGCACAAGTCCCATAAAGTTTCCCAGTTTACAGATGAGAACTGAGCTACAGAACAGTCAACTTACCTGAGGTTATAGAGCTAAGTAAGTACATTTAGGATAGGAACCCAATTATCTGACTCTAAATTCAAAATGATAAAATAAACATAATAGCCAAAAGGATTATGTAGCCCAATTATAGCAACTGTTTCAAATGAAAATATCCCTGCCTCCTAGTGTCATGAAATTTGTAATTTACAGAGTAAAGTTTGACACCTAATTGTTTAACTTGAATATAATTACTTACTTGTTTTTAACCACCTATAAACTCAAGGGAAAATCCATATTCTTACCCTTTATTAATGGAGCTATTACTATAGATATGAGGAAGTGAAGACTATACAGTACAGTAGAGGAACAGAATGTGTTTAGGACTTCAGTTCACTGGAACCAGGAGCTGGGGGTTGTGTTGTCTGCTCAGACTGCTGGCTCCTGCTTCTAGCTTCTGACATATGCTGGGTCTGACTCACTTTCTCTCTCTCTCTCTCTCTCTCTCTCTGTCTCTCTCTCTCTCTCTGTGTTATTATTAGGATAGTAAAGCCCAAAGTGGCCTCCATGGAGGAGATGGCCACCTTCCACACTGATGCCTATCTGCAGCATCTCCAGAAGGTCAGCCAGGAAGGCGATGATGATCATCCGGACTCTATAGAATATGGGCTAGGTAAAGTCATGACCAGGCAGTGATAGGAGATGAACAGCCCTCCATTTGTAGATTATAGTACTTAAAGGTTTTATAATTTGTATGATGTTTTTAATTATGAAATAATATGTTATCTGTCAATCTTAATCTCTTGGTTTAGCCACATATACCTCACTAAACAGGCAAACCATGTGAACTAAGCAAAACTGGATGATGGGTCAGATGGAAGAAACTCTTTCTTAGCTTAGGTCCTAATGGCAGTACTCAGATCTGGCTGTATATATGCCAATTTCGCTGTTCTGTGACCTTATTAACTTGAGTGTAGATTTATGTTCTGGCTAAGTTTTCCACTTTATCTAATCTGGCTAAGTTTATCACTTTATCATGAAACAACTGCATTTTTTAATTGTAAGTGACCAGCAGGATAGTCTAGAGAAACAGTATGGTTTAATAGAAAGACATTGGAATTGGGGTTAAGAGACCCAGCTGGGTCTGGGCCTGGCTCTCTGTGACCACCAAGACATATCACCTCTTGGGCTTGATTTTTCCATCTTTAGCATATGACTGGTTTGTCATGAAGGTTTATCCTTTCTGGCTCTAACCTTTTAAAAATTCTTTCCCCATTGTTGGAGATGTTTCTGTCTCAATTGGAGCTGATGTTAGTACAGTAGCTTTTTAGTAGATTATATGATTGTAGCACCTCAACCTATTCCTTCTCTTTCTCCAGTTCATCTTATAACAGGCTCTTCCAATTCTCACCCTAAGGTTATGACTGCCCAGCCACTGAAGGGATATTTGACTATGCAGCAGCTGTAGGAGGGGCCACAATCACAGCTGCCCAATGCCTGATCAACGGAATGTGCAAAGTAGCAATTAATTGGTCTGGAGGATGGCATCATGCAAAAAAGTAAGAAAATGACCTTTCTGCTTTCTGACTCTTTCCTTGAGTCAATTTCTCAGTTATATAAACTCTTATGCTTATTATATTGACATTAACAGAGAGACATATGTGTGTATTGGCACTTTACAAAGGCATTCTGAAGAGATGCAAGTGAAATAGAAGATGATAACCTAATGTAGTGGAAAGCACACTATTGAAAGTCGGGTCACCTGGGCTGTGTGCCTAGATTTTTGCTAACTTGGCTAACTGACTTGAACAGATTAACCTCTCTAGGCTTTAGTTTCTTCATCAGTAAAATGGACAAGACAAAGGATATAACTAGACAGTCTCCAAGTTCCTTTTCAGGTTCCTAGAAATTCCTCTGTTCTCAAGGAACTTATACTCAAGAAACATTAACAAAATTAGATTATTAGAACAAACAAACATTAACAAAATTAGAGCATCAATTATGGTACCAATGGAATATATGTGTAAGCTGAAGAGACTTAGCAGTAGGAAGAAATTAATCATTGAAGTCTTGGGAGAGAGGAATTTTAGAGCTAGTTCTTGAAAGAAGTGGGAAACAGAATTTTGAATAGGTGGATAATTGCTGAAAATAGATTTAAAACAAAAGGTTGAAGTGTCAAGAAAGGGGCTCATGCTTCCATCTCTAAGGAAAGTGGCAACCTGGAGGTAAATGTATCTCAAAGGCAAAGGCCTTAGGGTTCTTCTTAGGCACTTCTTGGGGTTAGGGGAAAAAAGTCCTTTTGGAGTTTTGTATTAATATGTTGAACCACAATACTCTGACAAGGACTGCTAGACTTTCTTTAGCATTTGCTATCTTGTTTGATATGTTTGTAGAACTTAATACATATTGGGGGAGAAGGATTTTTAAAACTCTGAATTTATCAATGTGCTGTCTGAGTGAAATAAAGCCACTGTGGTAGTAAATGCCGATGCATCATTCACAAATCAATTGTTCATGCAATCGACCATGGCCTTGATATTCTTAGGTGCTCTTGAGTCAAAGGAAAATAGCACTTTGTTTTTCAGAATAAAACACAGCACAATTTCAACACATGCAGGTTAAGATAATAACATGGAATTCTTTTCATCAGATTGACAGATTTCTTGACCAAGGAACTCCTTGAAAAATTTACTGCTAGAATCTACTACTTAGGCAACTGAGGAAGGCAACCAATGTTTTAGTAATGAGTTTTACATGGTCTTAAAAACAAGACAGATGCCTGCCTTTTTGTTTGTTTGGCTGGTTGAGTTTTTTGTTTGGGTTTATTTTTGGTTTTGGGTTTTTTGTTTTGTTTTTTGTTTGAGTTTTTTTTTTTTTTTTAAGTTCAATATAGAGACAGTGATTGCTAGGGGGAAAAAATGACCCTCTCTCCTTCAAGCTACGAAATGAAAGGAGAAAAACAAGTTCCTCTGAATCCAAGATTTTTATGTCCTCTTGAGTTTAGCAAGCTGGGAAGAAACACAGTGTAACTTCATAGAAAATGCCTGTTACTACAAGTAGATCTAATTTATTATGTATTTAAATTCACTGCAGCAGGGTCAATTTGCAGTGAAGTACTCAGATACTTGTCACCTCTTATTGCTGTTTTGCTACCAGAGGAAGCGCACTCTGTCTTGAGCCAACCATGACTGCTTCTGGGCTGCATGCAGGTACAGACATATCCACATATAATTGCCTTAATTGTTATGGACAGCTTTCAGCTGATCCTGCCTGAAAAAAGACATGCCTGTAGTAAGTGTAAATTAAAGAGAGTCTCTAGAGATTGTCCCAATTTAGTTCTGAATTCCACGGTGTTCTTGGCACCTCTAGAAACTCTCTGTAGATAGATTGCAAACTTCAACCCACAAACTTACATGTAGCCGGCATTTACCTATTATAGTTGCAATATTTGTTTAAACCTCCCCATCCCCAAATATAGGTAATGATTCACACATGCCATTTATTCATTGAACAAGCATTGATTAAGTACCTACTGTATGTCAAACATATGTTTATTATCATTAATAAGCAGCTATAGAAATTGAAGCAAGGTATATTTTTTTACCCTACCAAGTTTTGAAAAAAAAAGTCTTTATTTCAAAACATCCAGGTACTGGCAAGAGTACAGTGAAATTGGCACCATTGTTTTTGAAAACTTCGAAAGTGTTAAGAGTGGAAAATATCTTCTTACCTATTGGCCCAGTAACAATATTTTTGGGAATCTATTTTAAGGAAATAAACTAATGCTGCCCTCAAGAAATTTACATCTTAGGAGTAAGACAACAAATAATTGCACCTGAAAGCTAAAGAAGAGTGATTTTTCAAAGGAAATTCTGCAAAAGAAGAGTAATGAAGGACTAATGCTATTAGAAATTAAGCATACAAAACTAGAATAATGAAAACACTAGCACCACTGGTATAAAATTAGACAGATATGTTATAGTACATCCCTCCCCCAAGAGACTGGTTATATATAAGAATTTAATCTATTATAAAGGATGCACTTCAAGTGAATGGGAGTGGAAAGAACTGTTCAGTCAATGGTATTGTGACAGCTTGTAGCACTTATACCCTTATCTCCTGAAATAAACTCATATAAGTGTCAACTGGATTGAAACATTAAATATAGTTGGGTGCAGTGGCTCACGACTGTAATCCCAGCACTTTGGGAGGCAGAGGCAAGAGGACAGCCTGAGCCCAAGGGTTTGAGACCAGCCTGGGCAACTTGGCAAGACTTTGTTTCTACGGTAAATCAAAAAATTAGCCAGGCATGGTGGTAAGTGCCTGTAGTTCCAGCTACCTGGAAGACTAAGGCAGAAGAATCATTTGAGCCTATCAGGTCAAGGCTGCAGTGGCCATGAGTGTGCTACTGCACTCCAGCCTGGGTGACAGAGTGAGACTCCAACTCAAAGAAAAAAAAAGAAATATTAGATATTTTTAAAAAGCAAATTTTAAAAAACTAGAGTGAATGACTATTTGTTGAACATCTAAAGGGGAACTGTTTTTTAAAGGACAAGGCAGGAGGATCATTTAAAGCCGGGAATTGTTTTTTATTAGGAAGTAATAGAAAAAAATCACAAAGGAAAAGATGAATTCTGACTGAATAAAATTTTGGAATCAAAACAACTTTGAAATTTTTCTGGCTATTTTAAAAATAAAATCTAAACACAGACTGACAAAGTGTGATCGGTTTATAATATTGACTGACAAAGTGTGATAGGTTTATAATATCTAAGTCGTTCCTACAGTATAACATATAAGAAATATGGATGAAGAACATGAATGGACTATTTACAAAGGAATTTAAGTATACCTGGAAAACATGAGAAAATGTTCATCACTATTAATCAAAGGAATGCAAATTAAAATAACTAGGTAAGCCTCTTTTTTTGAAAAAAATGTATTTTAAAGATGTGGGGTACAGTTCAGGGGTAGGTATACAAATGATTTCTACGCAGGCACCCTTGATGAGGTGTGCCTCCCCCTGGCAGTTTCCCACTACTGCCAATCCTACCTTCCCTTCCCCTGGCAGTTTCCCACTACTGCCAATCCCTTTCTTATAGTATTATGGTAATTGTTCAAGGTCCACTTATGAATGAGAATATGTGATACTCAGTTCTTTGTTTCTGTGATAGATCACTCAGTATTATAGACACTAAGTTCATCCAAGTTGCTGTGAAGTTCATAATTTTGTCCTTCTTTATGGCTGTGTAATATTCCGTCGTGTACATGTACCACATTTTTTTCCAGTTCTCTTTTGATGGGTAGCATGGTTAGTTCCATGTTTTTGCCTTTGTGAATAATGCTGCAATAAATATGCATGTGCAAGTATCTTTTTCATAGAGTGATTTGAGTTCCTCCAGATAGGTAAGCCTCTTTTTAAACTTGTATTTAACAGGATCAATTTACTAATAAATATAGTTTGGTTCAACACCTTGAGAAAGCACTTTGGTAGCCAATGTATATTAAGGCTCTTTGATCTAGTAATCTTACTTCTGGAAATGAGTTTTTAAAAACACTTAAAATATGGAGAAAAATACCTATTTTCATGAAGATGTTTATTAGTGTTATTTATAAAATTTAAAAAATTAGCCGGGCTCGGTGGCTCAGCCTGTAATCCCGTGCCTTTGGGAGGCTGAGGTGAGTGGATTGCCTGAGCCTGCGGGTTCGAGACCCGCCTGGGCAGCGAGACCTCATCTCTACAATAAATCAAAAAATTAGCTGGGCGTGGTAGCACGCGCCTGTAATTCCGGCTACTTGGAAGTCTGAGGCGGAAGGATCGCCAGAGCCCAGCAGGTCGAGGTTGCGGTGGCTGGGAGCGGCCACTGCACTCCAGTCTGGGCGACAGAGTGAGATTCCAACTCAAAAAAAAAAAAAAAATTTTAAAAATTAAGAGCCAATTGTGATGGCTCACCTGTAATCCCAGCATTTTGGGAGGACAAGGCAAGAGGATTACTTGAAGCCAGGAATTTGAGACCAACTTGGTCAACCAGGTAGTAAGACCTGGTTTCTTCCAAAATATATAAATAAATTAGCTGGGCATGGTAGTGTATGCCTGTAGTCCTAGCTACTCAGGAGGCTAAGGTGGGAAGATCCCTTGAGCCCAGGAGTTTGAGGCTACTGTGAACTGATGGTGCCACTGCACTCCAGCCTGGGTGACAGAGACAGAGTGAGACAAAATTTTTTTTTAATTGAAATAGCATGAATGTTTATTTATAAGTGAATGGTTGATCCACTCTGTAGACTTTTATGCTATTATTTTAAATGATGGTTATGCAGATCATGGGGCATTTCAGAAAAACACTTGATGTGTGTCAATAAAACAGCAGATCTTAAAACACACTGCCATCATGACTTTGTAAGGCACATGTATGAGGAAAAAAGACAAGTAGAAATGATGATAATGATTTTCTTAGGGTGGCAGAATATTGGTGGCTTTAAAAAAATATTTTTATTTAGCTTTCAAAATTTCTGTAATGAGATTATATTACCTTTGCTGCTAGAATTTTTTTTTTTAGTCAGTGTCTAATTCACCCAGGCTAGAATGCAGTGGAATGATCATGGCTCCCTGCAGCCTTGACCTTCTGGGCTCAGGTCATTCTTCCATTTCAGCATCCTGAGTAACTGGGACTGCAGGCATATACCACCACACCCAGCTTTTCTTTTTTTTTTACTTTTTTTGTATAGACAAGGCCTCACTATGTTGCCTAGGCTGATCTCCAGCTACTGGGCTCAAGCAATTCTCCTGCCTTGGCTTCCCAAAGTGCTGGGATTACAAGTATGATCCACCATGCCTGAGCTTGCAGATAGAATTTCACTGAAATTAAAAGAGGTCAAAAAAATAGTTATAGCAAATACAACAATGGGTTAAAATATTTAACTATTCTAGTCGATTTTTTAAACACACTAGGATAAATGGACAAAAACACAAATAGACAATTCATAAAAGAGAAAACAAATAGTAAACAAGCATGAAAAATATTTTGTATTACCAATAACTAGATAAATTGAAATATTATACAGTTGACCCTTGAACAACATAGGTTTGAACTCCATGAGTCCACTTATATGCAAATTTTTTTCAATAAATACAGTTGGCCCTCCTTATGTGTGGGTTCCACATCCACAACCAAATACAGATTGAAAATGTGATACTCCCCAGATGTAAAACCCACATATAGGGAGGGCCAACTTCTTAGTATCTGTGGGTTTCATGGGGCCAACTGCAAGTATGGGCAGATTTGGGTATCCATGGGGCATCCTGAAACCAATCCCTCATGAATAACTAAAGACTCTATATTTTTCCCTCCTGCCAAATTTGGGCCAAAGTAAGGAAGACCTTTAATTCATAACATCGATTACTTTTGGTGATCTATTCTAAAGAAGCAAACAGATCTAAATATGGTAAAGACATGTACATGAAGATGGTACTTTCTCCCTTATAAAAAGCAAAATGGGGTGGGAAGGAGACCTAAATATTCAACAACAGTGGAAAGGTTAGGTAGTATACTGCAGCATATCCACTTGAAGGGATATTATAAAACCATTAAAAATGGTAGTTATAACAACTGCATAAATAGAAAATATGCCTATCTTATAATGTTGGTTTTGTTTTTAAAGGGCAGGTGGCTAAACATCAAACATTCACTCAGATTAGAGTCATGTAAAAAATATATACATATGAAAAAATCTTAGAAGTAAATGCAACAGCTGGGCACAGTTGCTCACGCCTATAATCCTAGCACTATGGATAGCAGAGGCGAGAGGACTGTCTGAGCCCAGGGGTTCAAGACCATCTTGAGAATCTTGGCAAGACCTTGTCTGTACAATAAATAAAAAACTAGCCAGGCATGGTGGCACATGCCTGTGGTTACAGCTACCTAGAAGGCTGAGGTGGAAGGATCACCTGAGCCCAGAAGGTCGAGGCTATGGTGGCCATGAGCGTGCCACTGCACTCCAGCCTGGGCAACAGAGTGAGACTCCTACTCAAAACAAAACAAAGCAAAACAAAAAAGTAAATACAACAAAATGATAACTGGCTTTGTGAGGATGGTGATATTGGAGAAGCGTAATATATATTTTTATATATACATACATATGCCCACATTTTTTTGTTTTCTATATTTTCTCTAATGTGATTACATTACTTTTATAGATAAAACAGTTTATAAAAACTGATGGAAACAAGACAGAAAGCAGTTACAATGCAATGTGGCCAGCATATGCTGGCATTACATATAAGGTAGTGTGGAATACAGAAGGAATAGAAATTTGCCTTCCCATTATTGGGGATGAAGAATTCCAAGCAGAGGGAATAATGAAAGCATGGCAGCAGGAAAGTATGGGACACTTGGAGAACCACAAGTAGTGAAATTTTGCCAGAGTGTAAAGGCAAATAGGGCAGGACCAGATTATAAAAGGTTTAGCCATGCTGAGGAGTTGGACTTTTTTCTGTGGTTCATGGTAGGGATTTACTGAAGAATTTTAGGAAGGATGGCAATGTACTGATTGGATTGGAGGGAACTGAGACTGGGGGCAGAGGAGGTTATCACAATCATTCATTTAACCAGCATTTATTAAGCTCCTGCTGTATGCCTGGCACTATGGAAACAAAGAGGTATACAGAAGGTTCTTATTATTCAGGAGCAGTTGGTATTGGACAAAAGGCCACTTATTGAATTCATTTAAAAGGGAGACCAGGCCAGGTGCAGTGGCTCAAGCCTGTAATCCCAGCACTTTGTGGAGCCGAGGTGAAGGGATTGCTGAGGTGAGGGGATTCGAGAACAGCCTGGGCAACTTGGCAAGACCTCATCTCTACAATAAATCAAAAAATTAAATCAGGCGTGGTAGCATGTGCCTGTAGTTCTGACTATTTGGAAGGCTGAGGCAGAAGGATCGCCTGAACTCAGCAGATCAGCACTAGGGTGGCCATGAGCATGCCACTGCACTCCAGCCTGGGCGATGGAGTGAGACTCCAACTCATAACAAACAAAAAAAGGGAGACCAAAATGTAAAATAGTGGAAGGGCCAGGGTTTGATTAGGATGCTAGCCTAAATAACTAAAAGTATTAAAATATCACAATTTTTTCTCATCTAATAACATTGAGTGCTAGATACAGCCACACACTAATTCTTGGAACAAGCAAAGAGTGTTATCAAGGATTGACAGTTTTTGTTTGAGGTCTAATTTTTCAAACAAAATTGCATAATATTTCAAGATGGTATGTTTTACTTCCTACAAACTTTTGCAGCATGATCATTAAGAAGGTTTTTTGCCAAAGTATTCAAGAGCTTCATCAGTTTTCCTGGGGGCTTCTTAATCACTTGATTTTCAAATCTTTCTCTTTTGAACCACTTTTAAATTATTATCTGTGTTTATTTTTCTCCTCTGCAATTGGGAACTGGCCTACCAGATCCTCATGAGTTTTGTGTGCTGAGTTCATAATATCCTGCATCTTTTTATAATTTTTTTTTTTTTTTTTTTTTTTTTTTTGAGTTGGAGTCTCCCTCTGTCGCCCAGACTGGAGTGCAGTGGCTGCTCCCGGCCACCGCAGCCTCGCCTGCTGGGCTCCGGCGATCCTTCCGCCTCAGCCTTCCGAGGAGCCAGAATTACAGGCATGCACTACCATGCCCGGCTGATTTTTTT
>NW_007258143.1:428203-431216 GCF_000164805.1 Carlito syrichta | reverse complement strand
TGCTGCCCAGGTGGGTCTCAAACCCACAGGCTCAGGCAATCCACTCACCTCAGCCTCCCAAAGGCACAGAATTACAGGCTGAGCCACCAAGCCTGGCTTATAAGATTTTTAGTTTAACTTTGTGACAGATTTGCATTGAATTTCCAACTGATATATCTGACAATCCATGAGAGACAAAATGATCGAACCTTTGGGTGGAGTTACA
Organism: Carlito syrichta; assembly: GCF_000164805.1. Classification (NCBI taxonomy): domain Eukaryota; kingdom Metazoa; phylum Chordata; class Mammalia; order Primates; family Tarsiidae; genus Carlito; species Carlito syrichta. Next base: position 431,011 of record NW_007258143.1, on the reverse strand, counting down.
TACTAGTGTTTAAAGGGGTGGGTTGTTTGAGGACTGATATAAGTGGTCAACTTATTAGCAAACATTTTCATATTACAACAGCTTTTGAATCCATAGAAAACCTCAAAACCTTGGTACTGCTGAGGCTAATATGATAAATTTTCATAATGAGAACTTCCTATATCAGCAAAGGTTTAGTGTAGTGTTTTTTAAACCAAGGGCTGCAACTCATTCATGAAATGTTATATAAATTTAGTGGGCTGCAACCAGCATTTTTTCATATCAAGGTGGATTTCATGAAACTTTTTCTGGAGTGTGTATGTATATATTTGTGTGCACTAGGTCACAATGTAAAATGTCAAGCCACTGTAGAGTGGAATGACTATGAACTTCGAAGTAAGACCTAAATGTAAATCCAGGCTCTACCACTTACTAGTTATGTGTGTGATCCCAGGGTTGTTCCAGGAACAGCATGTGCAGAGGCACAGAATTGTCAAAGTTAGGAGGACCTCCAAGTCTGTCATTAAAGCTAGAAACACAGGCTCCTACAGCCAAATGGCTAGAGGTATGAAGGATTCTTATATGATAAACTAAATAGGTTGGTCAGTGGTTCTTAACTTTTTTGATCATGGACCCCTTCAAAAATCTGAGGAAAGCTATTTACACTCTCCCTAGAAAATGCACAAATATATGCACACCCTAACCCTAACCCTGAAGCCCATGTATGGATCCCAGGTTAAGAACCTCAGCTTTCATCATTGAAGGAATTTTTGGCCAGAAGGAAGTAATATCAGATTTGCATTTTAGGAATATGACTCTAGCAATAGTTGGCAGTTAAATTGGAGGAGAGAAATAGCCGATAGAGAAATATTAGGATTCTCATTGTGATAATCTACCCAAGAGAAGATGAAAGCAGTGGTGATAAGCATATAAGAAAGAATAAATTCAAGAGCTATTTAATAGATAGCACAGATAGGAATGGTGACCAACTAGACATAAATAATAATCTAGATCTAGATTTCTTGTGTAAATGACTGGGTGCATTGAGTAAATTGTGTTACCATTAGCCGAGAAGCATAGGGGGTGAGGACTGGTATGTTTATGGAACATCTGATTGAAGCTGTCTATTAGAAAGCTGGTGATAGTGTCCAGCCCAGGACTTCTCAACCTTTAATGTGCATGTGAAATATCTGGGGATCTTGTTTAAATGCAGATTCTGATTCAGAAGGTCTGGGATAGAATTGAGGAATCTGCATTTCAAACAAGCTCCCAGTTGACACCACATACTGCCAGTCTGCGGACCAAACTTGGAACAGCAAGATGCTGGAGCACAGAAGAATCATCTTTATTGAAGATATAGATCGGGAGTCAAAAGCATTACACGTTGATATTAAAACTAAGGAAATAGATAAAAATCACTTAGAAAGCATGTATGGAATAATAGGGGAAAAGCCAAACAAATACTGAACCTTATGGAATGCCAGTGTTTAAAAAGCAAGTAGGAGAGTCTTGAGAAAGACTCAGGGAGAGAGGAAGAGAATCAGAAAAGACTTATCACAGAAGCTGAGGGTGAACCTCAGCCCAGTTTGAATAGCAGTATCTGATGCTGTAGAGCATGCATTTGCAACAGGGTTTATATGGCCCCCCAAGAAAGCAAAACTCTTGAAGGGGTATGTGAAAAAACTTAGATGTCACAATGATTTATCATCCTCCAAAGGATCATGAACAGATGTACAGTGTATCTGTGATTTAAAATTTCATGAGGGGGTCAACTAGCAAAAAGTATCTAAAAAGACTCCTTTGGTGGAGGTGAGGCATAATAAAGAAAAAATGGTTGAGAAACAGTGCTGTAGAGAAGTGAATTAAGATTAGTAAGGAGGTGATGGTGAAGAATACGTCAAAGGATGAAAAAGGATGTGCCAAGGAGATAAGGAGGTGGTGAGGAAGGGAGGATATTTCAAAAAGCCACAACAGCATTTGCAAAAGCAGAGCAATGTAAAATTAAAGCACAGATATAAAATAAGCAATGAAAAATAAAAAGCAGAGCAATGTAAAATAGCTTGACAGGTTTGAAGAACTACAGGTAGCTTAGTATTACTGGAAAGGTATAAAGTGGATAAAGGTATAAAGTGGATAAAGGCAGAAGATGAGGTTAAAAACAGGAAATGAATCATGAAGGACTTCACATATATCAGAATCACTGAATTGAAAAATATAGATCTGGGTCTCTCTCAGGGATTTCTTTTTTTTAAAAAGAGTTTATTAAAGTAAAAAAGCACACTTAAGGGGAAAGGAGAGTGTGGGGGAGGAATACATACTCCAAAGGTAGATAGTCTCAGAATGAGAATCTTGATTTGTTAGGTTTGGGGTGGTACACGCAAACCTGTACTTTAAACTCTAGGAGTGATTCTGAAGTACACGTTTTGAGAAACTCTGCTGTAGGAAATGGGAAGCTACTGAAGATTGTTAGGAAATAACATGGTTAGGTTTGTGTTGTAGGAAAATAATTCTGACTGCAGTGGATGGTTTGAAGAAGTAATAAGTTGGAGGTAGGGAGGTTGCTTAGGGTATCAGCTGTTCTCTTGAGAAATGATGAAGACCTGAACTGAGGCAGAGCAGAGAGATTGCGGGATGGAGAATGGTGAAGGCTAATTTGAGACAGCATTAAGAGATTAAAGCAAGTGGATGTGGGAGGAGATAAAAGGTGAAGAAGATAGCCGGGCTTAGCCTGTAATCCCAGCACTTTGGGAGGCTGAGGTGAGTGGATTGCCTGAGCCCCCGAGTTCAAGACCCGCCTGGGCAACTTGGCAAGACCTCATCTCTACAATA
>NW_007258143.1:406832-428090 GCF_000164805.1 Carlito syrichta | reverse complement strand
CCAACTTAAAAAAAAAAAAAAAAATGGTGAAGACGGTGACTCAGGTTGCTGGTTGCTTAAGTGGAGTCCCAAACAAGATAGGAATTAATAACAATAGCTAACATTTGTTGAGCTATATGCTAGGCACTACTTTCCATACATTTTCTCATGTATCCGCACATTAACATTAAGCAGCAATTATTATCTCTATTTTACATGTAAAAGTATAGAGAGGTTAAATAACTCACTGAAGGTTAGTAAGGGCCAAGTTGAGATTCAAACCCAGGCAGTCTGATTCTTCAACCTGGATACTTAACTGCTATATTATGAGGGGGCACCCAAAAAAGCCCAAAATTTTTTTTTTTAAAGTTGTGTATTTATTTTTACATGTTTAAACTTCAACAACCTTCAAAGTACTCTCTGTTTGATGCAGTATACCCATCAAGATGCTTCTTTCACTGTTCAAAACAGTTTTTGAACTCATCAGTTTTGATGCCTTTTAGTGCTTCTGCTGTTTTTTGTTTCACCTCTTCCACACTAGCAAAACGTTTCCCTTTCAGGACTTTTTTCATTTGGGGGGGGGAAATGTTACTCAGGATGAGATCAGATGGATAGAGAGGGTGGAGCATGGGAGTCATACCATTTTTGGTCAAAAACCACTGAACACTTGGCGTGGTGTGGGCATGTGCACTCATAAATCACCCATCATGAATGGCAAATGCAATGAAAGAATCTCAAAAAAAAAAAAAAAAATTCACTGAAGCCGAATGCAACCTCTCACAATGCTAGTTGCTACACTGATGCTGATGGGTTCCTAGAACACTTACCTAGCAGGGGAAGCCTGTACTACAAAGGGCCTGCCCTTCAAAAAATAATTCAGGTTTTAGTAAAGAGGAATAGGTGGTGGTGTGCAGCAGAAGTCATATCCAGGGAAATTGGATATTACCAATATCCAGTAGAAACTGAACCTAAAGACAGAGATGTATTGCCAGTATGTCAAGTGGTGGTGCAAACCATGAAAATGAATGGGATTACTTGGGGAAAATGTAGAGAATACAGAGAAAAAGAAAGTAGAGCCCCAAACCCCAGGAAGGACCATCTTGTAATGGGCAAACAGAATAGGCTCTAGTCAATTCAACTGAAAAACAACAATCAGGGCACTCCACATAATCATAGAATCCCAAGGGTAAAAGAATTTAAAGAAGAAAAGAATTTTCAACAGTGTCAGGTGCTATGGAGGGGCTAATCTAGGTAGGTTACTAAAGTGTCAGTCATATTTGGCAATTAAGTTCACCATTATTGACCTTGGTCAGAGAACTTTCTGTAGAGTGATAGGAGCATGCCTTAAACCATTGAGAGGTAAGTAGGGACTAAGGAAATAGGCAGGAATGGAAAGCTACTCTGTCTGTCCAGAGGTTTGAATGAGAAAGAAACGGAAGATGGGAGAGAGGACAAGGGAAAGTAAGAATTGAGGGGTGGTTTGTTGGACTTGTTTTAAGAGATTTAAGATCATTTATAGGACAAAAGGGAAATAGTGGAAATATGAGAAGTATAAGAAATGGAGCAGTCTCAGAGGAGGCAGGAGAGAGTGTGGTAAGTGTCTTTCAGAGGAGAAATGACTCTTGTGAAGGCAGAGTGAAAGAAGTCAAGGATCTGTGCAGCAAAGGAGTATGAGGGTTGCCTGCTAGCAAAATGGTGCCTGCCCAGTGGCCACTGTTTCCCTTGCCCTCTTATGTTGCTTGCTCACAGACCACTTTGAGTCCTTTGGTCTGCCTTTTGTCATCAATCTCATGGAAAGTCATCTTGTCCCATTCAGATTTCCTTAAATGGAACTCACACTATCTGTGTAAATGAGGAAATTATTAAAACCCAGCACAGGACAGTGACTCCTAACCTTCAGAATGTATCCTGATCACATCTTTTTGGTTACTTTGACTAGCTAGTCCTCATCTTTCCACTAGCCTTTTCTGGTGTCTCTTACCCTGTTAAATTCTGCATCTCAGCTCCCAATATCTTCCTTTACCTCACTCTGATAATACATTTAAGACTCACACCTCTAGCTCAGTCACATCTTTCTTCCTCCCCCAAATCTGTTATTTGCCCTCTTGTCCTATATTTCAGCCTTCCACCTGGCAACATGGGATCTCTGTCAGCTGGACCCCCTTTGTCCTGCTCCCCAGCTAGGAAAGGGAGAAATGACTATCCTGAAATGCTATTGGTTTCTGGGACTTCCACCTGGGGGTAGTGAATGATAGAGCCATAATGCTGTATGTCCTGTGTCTTGGCAAGCTCTACAAAAAGAATGTAGAGCTAGACCTCAGCTCTTAATTACTACCCCCTAGCAGTTAGGATCAAAGCTACTAGCTATAGTCCCAAGAGCTTTACCTCCTTATTCGTCAGACAGAGTGAATGGCAGTGAATGCTCAACAGTTCCAGTTCTCCAAAGGGCTCCATGCACAATGTAACTTGTTATCCAAGCAACCAAACCTCCTCCTTTACCTATATCATTCCTTTTCAAATAAATAGATAACTTCATGAAATGGAGGCCTGAATTCAGTATCAGCCATATCACCTTACCACCAAAGCCAACCCGTCATTTGTCCATGGAAGGAATGTCTCTGTCACTTGCTACTCATACCCATTCTGTACTGACACCTGTGGAACAAGCACATCACCAGACAGAATTGACAGGCCTTTACCATAGTAGCCCAAATAATTATCTGTCAATACATGTCCAACCCATAAGGCACAAGCTCCTCCATCAGAAAACCAGCCACATAAGAACCAGCTAAGGCATGCTTTGTCCCTATGGTACCCCTGTCCCTATCCTCTAGCAGGTGAAGTGTCTTCCTATAGTTCCTATAGAACTGGGAAGATGGTGTATCTAAGGTTCAGTGTCACACAGGGAATCCTAGCTTCATCAATTACTACTCCGTTACTACCTCTCTGTTCCCCAGTGTCCTTATTTGTAAATTGGAGATAATATTATCTCCTTTATGCGATGATAAGGATTAAATGTGATCTCTGTGTTTAAGAGCTTACCAAAGAGCCTGGCACATAGTGTTTGATAAAAGTCTTTTTTTTTTTTAATCCAAGTCTCAATCTGTCACCCAGGCTGTAGTGCAGTGGCACAATCACAGCTACCACAGCCTCAACCTGCTGGGCTCTGGCAATCCTCAGCCTTCCAAGTGGCTGGGTCTACAGGAATGTACCACCGCACCTGGCTAATTTTTTTTTTTATTTATTGTAGAAATGAGGTCTCATTATGTTGCCCAAGCTGGTCTCAGTCTCCTGGGCTCAGGCAGTCCTCTCACCTCAGCCTCCCAAAGTGCTGGGATTATAGGCATAAGCCTTCGCACCCAGCCTATTAAAAATCATTTATCATATCCAGACTGGGTTACACTCAGAGGGTCTTAAGCAACCTCTCAGACAAGTCTTTGGCAGCAGGTCAAATGGCCTGTCCAGCTGAAGTCAGGCCTGGTATTATTTGTTACCCACTACCTTTACACTTCCCCTCTGCTCCTGGCTGAGAGTAGACTACTTACTACTGCCCTCAAGACTCACATCCTCTATTTTGTCAAACTTTTGCTGCCAGCATCCCCTGTTTCCTCCTATTCTACCCCCAAACATCACAGAGAATTCACTGTTCAATCTACTCCTCACACTGCTAGGATTCAACTCATAAGGCAAATATAGATACTGCCTACCAAGAGACAGAGGGACCTTCCCTAATTGATTAGGGTGTCTGTGTGGTAGCCCTGATACCTAGAACTTGCCTTACTATCAAAGGAACAGATGCTCTTTGAGTCTAAAATCAAGGCCTTCTAAAAAAACAAAAACTTGGGATAGCATCTTGGCGCAGGTTTCATCACATCCTCCATCTTCTCCGTGTGGGCCTTGAGACTCTTTCCAAAAATAAAAAGCCAAGAGTTCCTTGTCACAATAATCCCATCCTCAGTGTACTCACTAGCCAAAAATCCCTTCTGTTATTCTGGAACCTTCTATATCAATTCCAAAGCTGTCTACCTGGACAATATTTTGATAAATTTACTTAATGTGACTTGTCAGAATCTCTGGGCCAGGTAGTAATGGAATGAACACAAGTAGCACCAACTCCAGGCCAAGCCTCAAAGTGTGTTTCTGGACTACATTCTATTCTGCATAGTATTGAATAAATGTAAGTCTTTTTGAGCTGAAGTTCCCTAGGATGACTAAAGACATCAGCAATGCCTTGATACCACTAGTAATTTATCAACCACCTCTGCATCTTCACTGCCCCAATAGTCATCCTCCTTCAGAGAAGGGAAGTTGGTTCCCAGACACAAAAATGACTTTCCAGTAGTTTAAGACCTTGTTTACTTCTACCCCAGCCCTGGCCTATACCATTGACTACTGCTGTCAACATCTAGGTGTGGGAGTGGGAGCTGTTGTCCTGTCGCAGGAGGACCTGGATACTTTGATCTCTGCTCCTGCACCCACTTCTCCAGGAAGTTGATCCTAACCAAGATCAATTACCCCAAGTGGAAATGAGAGCTGTTAATGATCAAGGACACTTTTAAGATAGAGAGACATTTCCTTTAAGAGGAACAGGCAGCTTGTGGTCATGAGCTCAAATCATTATATCCTGGAACAGCCAAAGCAGATTTGTACCCATCCTGTTTCAAGATCCAGAATATCAAGGGGCAGTGTAAATAGTTCCAACTCAAGAATGTCACAGCCATTTACCCCAACCTCAGCATAGGTAATGAGCAGAAGCATGTAGGGAACATAAAGATCCAGATTCAACATGAGGCAGCCTAGAGGTGTCTGTTGCAATTCCATTCCATTAGGATCAAGAATTGCCTGTTCCCACGGTCATCCATTCCAACAGGCCAACACAGCTTTTCAAACTCTGCATATAATCTGATGGAGTATATTTCACAATGTGGTTTGCAGACTACCTCCATCTTCATCCTAAAATAATTCCTCAATCAGACCCTATAGGGCTGGAGGTCAAGAATATTCATTTTTCATCATTGCCTCCCCAGGTGATTCTGATGCCCAACACATTTTGAGAACTCCTGGTCTAAGGGGGTCTTTTAGTTGCGCCATATCTGATCTAACCTCTAATATGCCTCTAGGATTCCTACAGTTGAGGCAAAGACAAACCAAGGTGACCTTCAGGCCCTTGGGACATTGACCCAATGAACTTCATTGCAGATAGTCCCTCCTACATCTAGAACACCTTCAAACTGGTGGTGGATCCCTCTTAACCTATTAGCTGAATTCACACCAGCTACTGCTGCCTTTTTCATCTAAAAGGTCTTCCTCTTTTACAAATTCCACAGCCATCTGCTCTCCAGCCACAGCCATATGGATTAACCATATGCTACTGCTACTCCAACACATAACACAATTGGTCCTCCTTCTGAGATTCCTCAGGATGCATTTATAACTCACTATACCCATCCCTCCAGGCCTCTTCCCTTCATGGAATCAATCATTTCCAACCCACTATGCCCTGGCTAGTTGCTAGAGCCATAAGCAGTCCAGACTCTGGTCAATACCTGGGCCACCTAAGTACGGACTACCCAAGGGCATGTTCATTTAGCCTTTATCATACGACATAGCACAGGAGTTAAAAGCAGGACTCTGAAGTCACAGTGCCTAGGTATGAATCCCAGCACTGTTATTTTCTAACTATATGACCTGAACAACTTAATTGAACCCTCTTCCTCAATTTCCTTACCTATAAAATGGGGATAATAATAGTACCTACATCACAAGACAGTGTGGTATTATATAAACTAATATGTGTAAAGCACATAGAGTAGTGTCTGGCATGTGTTAATCACCAAAAAGTGTTTGCTGTCAAATTATACATGAATTACACTAACTGTAAGACAGGTGTGAGACACCAGTTAGATTTCATTTTGACAGATGCCTGTCTGCACATGCCAAAAATTGAAAGACTAGAAACCTTTGAAATAAAATTCCATCATCCGCCCATAGACCTCCTACATCAGCAGCTCCTTGAACTTCATGCCTTTCCTACTTCATGATTGTTCGTCCAATCTCTTGCTACTCCTTGGTGTCCTTCAGCTACCTTGTACCCTGCAATTAGTCCCAACAACCCAAGGTTGAAATACCAATTGTATCATAAAAGAGGTGTTAGGTTTCCAGCAACATCATGATTGGCACACTGCCTGATTCTCTGGGGAGGTGGTTGTTCAAGAAATCGTTGGGTGAACCACCCAAGGAGACCTTGACATCATAATCCTGATACAGGAATGTTTTCCCAGCTCAACCACAGCATTTTCTCTTAAATGTCATTCTGAGCTGGGTGGCAATGGAGTGATTAAAGTAGTACCATCTCCAGGCCAAGCACCAAAGTGTAAAAGTGATGTATGTTCAAGATCAGGTACAGCTACCAGGACTGGGAATAAACTATAATCTTGACTGGGAAAGTATGAACAAAGGTAATGACAGCAGATGTGAAAAGAAAGGATATCACTTGAGAGCGATTTTGGAGGCAAAATTGACAGAATGTGGTGATCAATAGGCTATTGGGGCTTAAAGATAAGGGAAATATCAGAAATACCCAGTTTCTTGCCTAAATAGTTGGAAATATTATTACTAAGACTGGAAATGGCACACCAAGAAACATATAGAGGTATCAAAGGATTTGTGTCAGAAATCTGAGTGGTAAATGAGTAGATAGGTAGGAAAAAGTGGTAGAGAGTAAATTGATTAGTGGATATCTGACTGATGTCCAAAGCTGAACTCCTAATCTTTCCCTCCCATATGACAGCCCCATTCTTCTAATTATTCTAGCCAAACATATTGGAATCACCCATGACTGCTTTCTTTAACACCTCACATTCAATCTGTAAAAAACTCTGTCAACTCCGTCTTCAAAATATATCCAGAATCTGACATCTCACTACCTCCAGCACTACAACCCTAGTCCAAGCCACTGTCATCTCTCTTAGATTGCTACAACAGCTTTCCAACCAGTGTTCCTGCTTCTAGCCTTGCCCTTCTTTGATCTGTTCTCCACACAGCAGAGTGATCCTTTAAAAACATAAATTAGAACCTGTCACTCTTTTGCTCAAAACAGTCCATTGCTTTCCTGTTTCATTCAGAGTAAAAGTCAAAATCCCTACCATGGCCTACAAGGCCCTGAACAAGATCCCCGTTTCTCCTCACCCTTGGTAAAACTACTGTTCTCTTCCTTTCCTCATTGTTCTCTAGCTACTGGACTCCTTGTGCCCCTTGAACATACCAGGCATATTCCTACATCTAGACCTTTGCCCTTGCTGTGCCCACTGCCTGGAATGCTCTTCCCCTAGAATATGCCTCTTCACCTCTTTCAAGTCTTTGCTCAAATAACACTTTCTCAGTGAGTCCTTCCATAACCACATTTTTAAAAGTTGTACCCTAAAAAGCCTCCCATTGCCCCTTTTTATTTAATTGTTCTCTATACCATTATCTGAAACATTATTTGACTTACTTATTAATTATATCTAATTTTTGTCTCACCATCCCCACCTCCCCCTACATACACTAGATCAAAGGCTTCATGGAGGTAGGAATTTTTGTCTGTTCATTACTATAGCCTTACTGCCTAGAACTCTATCTGGCACATAGTAAACCCTCAAAAAATTTTGTTGGGGAATGAATGAGTGTGAAATTTGGAATGGATGAGCAACAGACAGATGAGTGGGAAATGTTAATTTCCAACCCTTTGGGGGAGTGTCTCTTATGGTGTTACCAGCTGATTTATTGAATGTCAAAATGTTTGGGAAGTAAAGTTATTTACTTGGAAAGATTGCTTAATGCCTTCTCAAGATAGGTTCACAATAAATTTTTGTTAAATGAATAAACAGTAATATCTTGACACATATTATGAAGTTATCAGAACCAAGAAAGAGAGATTCCACATAGCAGTCAGCGATTAGAGTGCTCACAAAGTCAAATAAGCAGGCCAGATATCAGAGTTCCAGCATATTACCAACTGTGGGCTGTTATATGTGTCACATTTTAACCAAGTGACCACTAGAGGGAGTACAAGGTTAAATCAAGAATGTTCTCCACTTAATGAAATTCTATTAACATCATTCACGTTTCTGTTTACTGATCTGATGTTCATCTAAAGTATTTCATCGGTTCAGAGTGTTCTCTTGCACTAATTTCTTTCATCCTGGAACTTAATAGGTCTTCAATAAATATTTATAATTTGAATGGAAGAATGCATATTTAGGATCAACATTTTCACCTTGAAATTTGTTTTACTAATTAAGTATGGTCAGTATTTCTATTAAGAAACCATCCTACAGAGTTCATAACTTGGCCAATAAATATAACACTCATGATCCTTGGTGCTTAAAGAATCTTTAGACAAGGGTCAGATAGAGTTTGTGTGCTTTATTTGTTTAAATGTTAGTGTCAGACAACAGTGTATGTTGTAGGATCAGGCTAGGAGTCACTAAAGCTCTGGGCAGACCTCTTCTCCTGCCTGGCTCCCTGGCTCAGGAGGGACTGGCAGCTGCTGAAGCATGCAGTTCCCCTGGGCTTGCTTGACCCGCTGGAATTGTTAGCTCTGCTTTTACACATGGAGATTTCACTGCTTGCGAAACCTGCTGTCCACAATGTGCTTTAGAGCTGTGGGGCTGTTTGGGATGAAGAAAGTTAAAAAAGGCTTTGCTTATTATTTTAATAATCCATTGTTCTCATTGAAATTCTCTGAAGGGATTTTGCATGTCTGGATTTGAGGCTTTCTGACCTGGGTTACTATGGGGATGTGGAGTCCTCTCCTGTTGTCATCTGATGGCTGAAGCCTCCGACTGCCTTTTAACCAGGCTCATGAGCTAGGCTTTCAGTATTAGGAATTTTTCATGAATGGAATCTCTTCAAATGACCTGACATTATAAGTCTTTTTTATTTATTTTAAAGATGTGGGGTACAATTCAGGATTAGGTACCTAAGTGTTCATTGTACAGATGAAGTTTGGGTCTCCCTTTGGTCCCCACTTCGCCTGGTTTGAGATCAGTTATCCTTATTGATGTTATATGTACTCTTTTTTTTTTAATGTAATAAACTTGTAGTCCTAGCACTTTAGTAGGCCAAGGTGGTTGGATTGCTTGAGCTCAAGAATTTGAGATTAGCCTGGACAACAGAGCAAAACCTCGTCTCTACAAAAAAAAATAAAAAATAAAAAAATCAGCCAAGAATGGTGGCAGATGCCCACAGTCCCAGCTACTTGGGATGCTGAGGTGAAAGAATCACCTGAGCCCAGGAGGGCGAGGTTGCTGTGAGCCATGATCGTCATGATCATGCCACAGCTCTCCAGCCTATACAGACTCAAAAAAAGGGATAAACTTTATTTTTTAGAACAATTTTAGATTAACAGAAAAATTGAGCAGATAGTGTAGAATTCCCATATACCTCCCCCACCTCATATATAGTTTCTTCTATTGTTAACATTTTATATGAGTATAATACATTTGTTACAATTGATGAACCAATGGTGATACATTATCTTTAACTACAGTCCATTGTTTATTCCTAGTTTATCATTTCCCCTTTTCTTAAACAGATGCATAGTTTATTCCCCTTTTCTTAAACAGATGCATAGTTAAACAGATGCATAGTTTATTATTTACTAAACTTTTACATAAGGTTCTTTTTCTGTCTCAGGATCCTACCAGGACATCATATTACATTTTAGTTGTCACATATACTTAGGTTCCTTTTAGTTGTGACAGTTTCTCAGACTTTCCTTGGTGACCTTCACAAGTTTAAGAAGTACTAGTCATAATATTCATATTCAGTATTATATTTTTCAGTCCATGTTTTTCCATCTATTTAATGGAATCTTTTGAAATAGCCTGAGAAACACAATGCATTTTTATGGCTCTTCTCAGCACCTATTTTGATGATAAATCTGAAAAGTTACTGAAGCTGGTCCTTGCTAGAGGAGGGCAAGTGTCTATATCATTGGTGAATTTTTCTAATATAGTGTATACTCCAGAGTAAGCCTTTCTGTCTGTCATTCATAGTCACTGAACCCATGCTGACATTGTCTTTTCTCAGGAAACTTGAATGGAAATTGAAGGTGCAAACTCAAAGTATGTATCTAGAACTAATTGCTCTATTGCTATTTTTTCTAGTGTCTTCACTATGGTGTAATGAGAGCCTTAATTTTCAATGTCAGTGTTTAAGTATATGAGGTCTGACAATTAAGTTCACGAACTCATCCTGGGGAAAGTGCTACATACTTCATTGCTGAATATCACTATGGTCACCTTTGAAGTACTCTCCTTAGGAAGCTATGCACTGATGCCAGTGCCTAGTCTAACCATCAAAGCAATTTTGGAACTCTTTCTAGAATGGCCATCAGAGCTGTCATCATGAAAATGTCGACGTTAGAATTAGAGCAACAAACAAACATTAATTTCTTGTTGAACTTGGCAAGAGTGGAAGTGAATCAGGGACATGTTAGTCCAGGTTTATGGGGATAAACCATGAAGAAAACAGCAGTGTACAAATGGATTAAACATTTTTCAGTGGATTTTTCTTCTGAGGTTCATTATTTTCCATGCCTTTTATGTACTGTCTTTGGAATTGAATAAAAATGGCTCTTTAAACTCTTCTGGACACTAAAGGCAAATCGAGGTAAGGCATAAATTGAGAGGAGTTTAAATCACTAGTCTTGCCTGATATACTTTAATATAACAGCAATAATAAACTATACAAGGTGGATTGAGTCAACTGGTAAATATGTGCTTTATTTCAGATAATGAACAAAATTTCTCTAAGAGATTTTCTAACAGCTTTCTCTAGGAGGTATCTCGAAGATTGTTTAGCTCTTATTAATGCTTTGACCAGGTCTCCCTATCTGTAGATTTACTAAAGGAGAGAGATACATCCATAAATAAGGTACCCCAATTAACTTTAGAGAGTTCTGTTTACCCTTCAAGCCTTATTTCATAATAAACAATAGTAATATTTACTAAAAGTTTCTCAGAAGTGCATGCTAATTGCAGGAAACTTGATATAAACAGTTGGAATTAAGTCATTTGCATGAAATAAAATTAATTAGTGGGGGTAATGGTACAAATGATGGAACATTTAGAACTGCTCAGGTAAATAAAGGGTCTTTCAACTTTATTAATGGCAACTTTGGAATAGGCTTAACATTGAATACAGATCATTAAGACAGAACAATTCATCAGTGTCATGTACTTAAGTGCTTTTTTGTTTCTGATTAAAAGTTGGTTTTCTCAATGTGGCGATTCCTAAAAGATCTAAAAATCAACCTTCCATACAACCCTGCAATCCCCCTACTGGGAATATACCCGGAGGAACTCAGATCACTCTATGAAAAAGATACCTGCCCACATATGTTTATTGCAGCATGGTTCACAATAGCAAAAACATGGAACCAACCGTGCTGCCCATCGAAAGAGGACTGGATTTTAAAAATGTGGTACATATTCATGATGGAACATTATGCAACCATAAAGAAGGACAAAATTATGAACTTCACAACAACCTGGATGAACTTAGAATCTATAATACTGAGTGATCTATCACAAAAACAAAGAACAGAGTACCATATGTTCTCATTCATAAGCGGACCTTGAACAATTATCATAATACTATAAGAAAAGGATTGGCAGAAGTGGGACACTGTCAGGGGAGTGCGGGGGTAGGATTAGAATCTGCCGGGGGCGGGAGGTGGGACACACCCCATAAACAAGGATACATGTATAATGAACATTTGTATACCTAACCCTGAATTATACCCCACTTCTTTAAAATAATAAATAAATAAATAAAAGTTGGTTTTCTTTCAGGCAATATCTGTAGCTAGTTAGCTTAGGCAGTTAGAATATAGTGTTAATAAGGCCATAACCATGATTTTAGTCCTTGTACAAACCAGTTAGTTTTCACTTATTCTAATGCTACTACTCGTGGCATCATTTCCCTTGGCCAGCCATCTCTTCAAAAGCATATTCCTAGTTGTAAGGGAGACCAAGCTATGAAATGTAGATTGATAGGTATAAATCTATCTCATTTTTTTAAAAAAAAAACAGCCCTAATCTCCCTTTCTCTCAGTTTTGGGTCAATTGCATCACTTCTAGTGGTTTGCCTTGCTGCGTGGTTATAAGTACCCTAAAATGCAGAACTATGTCCATTGCCTCCTCTGTTTTATATTTATTAGCTCAGGAAAGATTTTCATTCCATTGAGCACCAGACTGTGGGGTATATTTTTGGAAGCAAGTGTAGGTGTACCAGAGCCAAAAAAGGTTGGGAACAACTGTAGACAAACTGATCTCACTGTTCCTAGAGCTGCCAACTCTAGGCACAGAGCCCTTAAAGTGGACTATAACTGTAGAGTGGGTGGTTAAAAGAAAATCCATGATGTGGAACTAATTTCTGATTTCCCACACTCAGGCACACATATTTTGTGTGCATACATATTTTATATGGAGAGAAGCGGGTGTGCACAAAGTTTATTTATTAAGCCATACATATTAAATCAGAATTTGGGACTTCATGGTACATTGGGTAATTAAAATTGTTAATATTTTGCAACTTTTTATTTGTTTTTGTAGAAATAGGGTCTTGCCCTATTTTGCCCAGTCTGGAGTGCCCATGTCTGGCTAATTTTTGGGGGGTGGTGGTATTTTTTGTAGAGACAGGATCTCACTATATTGTTCAATCTGGTCTTGAACTCCTGGGCTCAAGAGATCCTCCTACCTCAGCTCCACAAAGTGCTAATATTTCAGCCACTGTGCCCAGCCAATATTTTAGATTTTTAAAATAAATGCCTTTAAACATATCATGATAACATTCCTGTAAAGGAGTTAGGTAAGATTAGGTACTTTTTGGTAAGATGAAAAATTGAAGCAGAGACTAGGTCTCTTAGTTCCTACCCTACTTTCTATCATTAGAAACTGTACGTCTCTAAGAAGATTTGCTGGATGTCTATGAAATCAAATAGCAGAAGGATTTCTGGTTTTTCAGTCCCTCTCTTTGAAACAATACAGTTATAAACACACAAACTTGATCTGTAAAAGTCATTGAGTCAGTTCTCACAAGAGAGCTATGCATTTGACAGCTACGTGAACTAGGCCACAGAAGTAGTGTATGGGGTGTTAGGAAAGAGAACCCACAGAAGGTATAACAAGGTTTAGACATTCAGCATGGAAACATCTGATTATATAATTTGTTAGCCAGTCATAAGCTATAATGATACAAGCTAGAACTTGCTGGCTTATTTTTCCTTTCCTAGATCTTTATACCCAGCAGAGAAGAAAAGAAAGCTAATGAGCTCTAGGGATTTCAGCACTACCTTAAAGGTCAAGTGTGGGTATGCTCCAATTTTAAAAAACTCAGGAAATAAAATACGTGCACGTTGATAGATACAATGATACTAGATAGAGTATTCATTTGATAGAGTCTTTGCTATGACAAGATTCACTTACTGAATTTTTTAAAATTAACTTCTTCAGTGAACTCAAGATTTGATTTACAAAGTCAATTATCACATGAGTTTTTAGGAATTTGTCTATTTTGTCATTAGTATGACTATTCGTAAAATATTTTTTTTTTACAGTACATAGTCTATACACCCAACAAGTACAACTTTCAGAGAATTTTGTTTTCCTGGTTTTTTTGTAGTACCATATGAGCATTTACATGTAGGGCAAAGCGTAACAACAGGATTATGAGTACTGTCTAGAGAGAAGAGACACAAGGGTACTAAAAGAAGATGAATAGATGGGCAAGAGATATAAAAAGGGAAAAAACATTGAAAATTGTGGCCATTTCCAATTTCTGGGAAAGCCATCTTGCTTTTTATCTCTGGTGTGCCTCTCACCTCAGACCAATCAATTGAACTTTTCTCCCCTGATGATCTCTTATAACTATTCCAGTTTTTAAACATAGAAATTACCCATAAGGGAGCAAAAACATCATTTAATGAAGCAACAATAGAAGAACTAATACCACGTTCCTGGAATGGCTTAAGAGGTTTGATCAACTAGTACTGAAAATAAGGAAAAAATGTACCTTGTTTGAAAGTAAGAATGCAACTTGTACAGCACAACTTTGGATCATAAAGGCTACAGGCTTGGGTGGGGTTGCTCTTAAATGCCAAAGTTACAGTCAGAAAATGGCCCTTGTCCTGACCTGTCAACAACCATGGGGAAATTTACAGAAGTTCCAACAAATGAAGCTCTGTAGAAAATGGTGGACGGAATTATAAAATGACATTTCAGAGTTTCTAGCTAATTGCAGTTAAACACCCAAAATGTATGAAATGAATAGATTTCTAAAGGGCAATTTCACACATCAGAAAAATCACCAGCTGTTTTCTTCATTTTTTCATGTAATAATCAGCATATATCAAGTCCTGGAATTACCATCCCTTACTGTACTAGGACAGCCCCCTTGAAAAGGTACATTTCCAGAATCTTCTTTCCATTTGTTCAGATCATCTTTAATTTCTCTCAACAATGTTTTGTAACTTTTAGTGTACAAGTCTTATACTTCATTTGTTAAATCTATTCCTAGATATTTTATTCTTTTTGATGCTATTAAAAGTAGGATTTTCTTAATTTCATTTTTGGATTGTTAATTGCTACTGTATAGAAATATAATTGATTTTTGTATTTTGATCTTATATCAAGCAACCTTGCTGAACTTGTTTTATTACTTATGATAGTTTCTGCCCGGCTCGGTGGCTCAGCCTGTAATCCCGCGCCTTTGGGAGACTGAGGTGAGTGGATTGCCTGAGCCCGTGGGTTCGAGACCCACCTGGGCAACTTGGTGAGACCTCATCTCCACAATAAATCAAAAAATCAGCTGGGCATGGTAGCGCGTGCCTGTAATTCCGGCTACTCGCAAGGCTGAGGCGGAAGGATAGCCGGAGCCCAGCAGGTCGAGGCTGCGGTGACCGGGAGCGGCCACTGCACTCCGGTCTGGGCGACAGAGTGAGACTCCAACTCAAAACAAACAAACAAACAAACAAAACCAAAAAAAAACTTATGATAGTTTCTTAGAGGCTTTTCTGTATACAATATCATGTGATCTGTGAATAGACCTAGTTTTACTTCTTTCTTTGCACTCTGGATGCCTTTTATTTATTTATCTTGCCTGATTGCTCTGGCTAGAACCTCTAGTACAATGTTGAATAGAAGTGGTGAGAGTGAGAATCCTTGACTGTTCCTGATTATAAGGGGGAAAAGCATCCAGTTTTTCACCATTTAGCATGATGTTAGCTGAGAATTTGTGTAGGTACCCTTTATCTGGTTGAGTAAGTACCCTCTTTCTAGTATGTGTTTGTATCATGAAAAGGTAATGGCTTTTGTCAAATGCTTTTTCCAAGTCTATTGAAATACTGATGTGGTTTTAATCCTTTATCTTATTATTATGGTATTTACATTGGTTTTTGCATTAAAACAAACTTACCTGGCTGGGATAAATCCTAGTTGATCATGGTATACAATCCTTTTAACATGCTTGTAGGATTTAGTTTGCTAGTATTTTGTTGAGGACTTCTATATATGCATTCGTAAGGAAAAGATATTGGTCTGTAGTTTTCTTATAATATATTTGTCTGCTTTTGGTATTAGGGTAATAATACTGACCTCTTAAAATGAGTTAGAGTAGCATTCCTTCTGTTTCCATTTTCTGAAGGACACTGTAGAAAATTAGTATTATTCTTTTCTTAAATGTTTTGTAGGATTCACCAGTGAAACCATCTGGGCCTGGGCTTTCTTGCAGAAATTGATATAATGATTCTAAAATTCATATGAAATGCAAGGGACCCAGAACAGCCAAAACAATACTGAAAAAGAAAAAAATTGGAGGACTCACACTTTCCAATTTCAAAACTTACTACAAAGCTGCAGTAATCAAAATAGTCTGTTACTGGCATAAAGATAGACATATAGATCAATGGAGTGAAATTGAGAGTTGAGAAATAATCCCATACATTTGACAAGGGAACAAAGACCACTCAATGGGGAAAGAATAGTCTCTTCAACAAATGAGGCTGGGATAACTAGATATCTACATGCAAAAGAATGAAATTTGACCCTTACTTCACACCATGTAGAAAAATTAACTCAAAAAAGATCAAAGACCTAAATGTAAGAGCTAAAACTATAAGACTCTTTGAAAATAATTTAGGAGTAGATCTTCATGACTTTGGGTTAGGCAGTAGTTACTTCGATTTAATGCTAAAAGTACAAGTAATAAAAGAAAAATAAATTGGATATCATCAAAGTTAAAAACTTTTGTGCTACAAATAATATCTTCAAGTAAGTAGAAGACAATCCATGGAATGGTAGAAAATATTTGAAAATCATATATATGATAAGGATCTTATATCCAGAACATATATAAAACTCTTACAACTTAAAAATAGAAAGAGCAATGACTCAGTTGAAAAATGTGCAAAGGATTTGAACAGATGTTTCTCAAAAGAAGATATACAAATGGTCGATAAGGACATGAAAGGTATTCAACATCATTAGTCATTAGGGACATACAAGTCAAATTCATAAGAGATCCTGCTTCACATCTGGTTAGGATATGAAATATAATAAAATTTTTTTAAAAGATGGACAATAGCAAGTATTCAAGAGAATATGGAAAAGTTGGAACCCTCATACACTGCTGATGGGAATCTGAAATGGTACAGCCACTTTACAAAATAGTTCCTCAAAAGTTAAACACAAACTTAACATATGACCCAGAACTACTCTTAGGGTGGTTTTGTGTGTGTGTGTGTGTGTGTGTGTGTGTGTGTGTGTGTGTGTGTGTGTGTTTGTCTCTCCAAGAGAACTGAAAATATAGATCCATACAAGTTTGTCTACCATTGTTTACTGCCACATTATTCACTATAGCTAAAAGGAGGAAAAAACACAAACTGATAAGTGGATAAGCAAAATGTGATATATCCATACAATGGGATATTGTTGCACAATAAAAAGAAATGAAATACTGATGCATGCTACAACATGGATGAACCTCAGAAACATGCTAAGTTAAAGAAGCTAGTCACAAAAGACCATAAATTGTGTATCCCATTTGTATGAAATATCCATAATAGGTACATCTATAGAGACAGATATAGATTAGTGATTGCCAGGGTCTGGGGAGTCTGGAGAAATGGGGAGTAGTGACTGTTAGTGAAAGTTTCTGCCGGGCTTGGTGGCTCAGCCTGTAATCCCATGCTTTGGGAGGCCGAGGTAAGTGAATGGCCTGAGCCCATGGGTTCAAGACCCGCCTGGACAAGTTGGTGGGACCTCATCTCTATAATAAATCAAAACAATTAGCCAGGCGTGGTAGCACATGCCTGTAGTTCCAGCTACTGGAAGGCGGAGGCGGAAGGATCGCCGGAGCCCAACAGGTTGAGGCTGAGGTGGCCAGGAGTGTGCCACTGCACTCCAGTCTGGGCAGGGTGAGACTCCAACTCAAAAAAACAAACAAAAAAAAACGAAGTTTCTTTTGGGGGTGATAAGAATGTTTTAAAATTGGTTGTGATGGATAAACAATAAAATTGTTTTTTAAAGAAGAAAAGGAATCAAAATTACTGGGTCTTGTAGTAGCTTTTTATATATACTGTTGACAAGAAAAGAGATATTTTCTGAATAATCAACATTCTGTTTTTCTGTTTAGTGGAAGAAATGAATAGGCAGACTGAGGAGTTGGCTCAGGGATCCATCTAAATTTAGCACTCTTCAGAAAATGTATTCAGATAATTGTTTTACTTCTTTAAATAGTATTAAACTTTATATAGTAATTCCACAGTTAAAACATCTTCTATGCAGTGCAGATTTTCTATTGGGGTGCTTTTCACATAAAGCAGAAACTAGATCCATTGGCTACTCTTCACATGCAAAATATAAGTCCAGACACTTTGAGCAGGACTTTAGAAGTCTGACCTTAACCTACCATTCTAACCTCATCACCAACTATTCCCTGCTCTGATTCTTCAGTTCACAACTCCTCTGAGCCTTCCTATGCTTTTGCTCTGTCTAGAATGCCCTATACACCTCTTCTCCTCGAAAACTGCATCTTCTTCAAGGCACAGCTTAATTGTCACCTTTGTGGTGTTCTTCCTGACTCCCACAGACAGAATTAATTGCTTTTACCTCCGTTTTAATAGTATTTGTTTTTGCCACTAGCATATCAGGTTCTATTATAATATGCTATTTTAGTAGCCTTCTGCCATTGAGGGCAGAAACGAAGTGTTTTTATACTTCTAATAAATGTACCAAGTATAAGCCTGGTCCATTGTGAGACACTAATTATTGTCTGATTAATTGATTGATTGATTGATAGACAAACAGAGTCAACTAGTTGGTTGTGGTCTGGAAAAGGAAGCATCAAATAACATTCTCCTGCTCCCCCTCCTCAAGGCTTGATTATCAGCAATATATCTTTTCTGAGCCCCTCTGGGAACATGTAGTATCATGGAAGATCCAAATATATACATGATGATCCCTGACCTTAAGGATCTTAAGAGATTAAAGAGATAAGACTCAGATGTATGCAGTAACAAAAACACATACACACACACACACACACACACACACACACACACACACACACACACACACACACACACACGGATATCATATTATAGAGTATTCAGCAATTTAAAGCAGATTATAAAAGTGGGGACTCAAAAGACCAGAAACTTATGTATAAAAAATTATGTATTTATTCTTACATGTTCACCTTACATGTTATTCTTACACTTCAGTCACCTTCTAAGTACTCTCCATTTGATGCAATGTATCTATTGAGATGCTTTTTCCACTGCTCAAAACAGTTTTTGAACTCATCAATATTGATGCCTTTTAGTGCTTCTGCCGTTTTTTGTTTCACCTCTTCCACATCTGCAAAACGTTTCCCTTTGAGGACTGTCTTCATTGGGGGGAAAAGTCACCTGGGGCAAGATTGGGTGAATAGGGAGGGTGAGGCATGGTGTCATACTGGTAAACACTCAGTGTGGTATGGGCAGGTATGCTCATAAATAACCTATCATGAAATGGGCAAATGTGTTGAAAAACATCTCCAAAAAAAAAATCAAAGCCAAACTCAGCCTCTCACAACAATGCTAGCTAGTACACAGATGCTGATAGGTTCCTAGAACACTTACCTAGTAGGGGAAGCCTGTACTACAAGAGGCCTGCCCTCCAAAAGATAATTCTGGGTTTTGGGGGGGTCCCCCTGTAATTGCTATCAGAATTCAGTAAAAATTCCCTCTCCTGCATCACTGCCAAGTGCTCTTTCGTGTCTGAAAACTTACCCCTCATCACAAGGAACTTACTTCCCCCTGAGGTAGCCATTAATGCTCAAGCCATTTTAAAAGTTGACAAAATTATTTCTTCCATTGAACTAAAACAGTGCCACTGCTCTTTCTAGCTCTTCTGCTTCCTTTAGTCCCATAGATTAGTCTACTCTCTCAGTCCCAAGACAGCCACACACATATTTCTAGAGACTCCCCTAAACATTTTCTCATTCATTCATTTATTCAACAAATACTTTCTGAGTACTCTTGTAGGGCTGGCACTGTGCTAGGAACTTGAGATAGAAATGAGTGGACAAAATTCTGTCCTCAAGGGGCACCCTGTCTAGCAATGAGACAGCCATGTGAATAGTGCAATACAGCAAGTGTGCTTGGAGAAGGAGATAGAAAGTGCTTTTGAGCTGGGGGTAGAGACCAACAAGCTACAACTAGGGCTACAAGGTCAAGAAGGTGGCACTTCAACTTGGTCTCATGTATTCATTCAGTATTTATTGAGTACACACTGTATGTCAGGCACTCTGCTAGATCCTAGAGATACAATAGTGACCTAAGATTTTACAGGTATAGTATGCCAGGCAAAGAGATCAGCATTTGAAAAGTCAAGAAAGCATTAGTTCACTCAGTTAAACATTTGTTTCAGTCATTGAGTTTTTACTATGTTCCAGGCAGTGATGCTAGTCACTGGAGATATGGAAACAGACTACATGGGCACTGTCCCTGACTTCAAGAAGTTCTTAGTCAGCTGGGAAAGACTGACAAGTAACCTGCATTCTAGCATAATGTGATTCATGGTTGTAATCAGCACAAGATACCAGGGAAGCACATAAATAAAGACACTAAACTCAAGTGGCCTGTGAGTAGGTACTATGTTCAAAGCAGGCCTTTTTAAAATTTTAGGCTGTAATGGTGCATAAGCTGAGTCTTAGGGGCAAGGAAGTATTAACCTGGCAGGTGCAGAGGAAAAGGATAAGGAAAAGGGAACTGAACAGGCAAATATAGGAAGGCATGAGAGAATAAGACTTGCATCGAGAGTTCAGCATGGCTGAGACAGAAAGTTTGTATGGGTGAGTAGCAGGAGATAAGACTGGAAATTTACATGAGGGCTGGATTCTTAAGGACCTTGTGTATTGTACCAAAGTGTTTGAATTTTATCCTGAAGGCAGTGGGATGCCAGAAAAGATCATTAAGCAGGGAAGTAGCATAATCAGATTTTTCTTTGACAAAAATAACTGGCAGCAGTGTGGAGGATGAAATCCAGGAGGTGAGACTAGAGGCAGGAAAACTGGTACAGTCAGCCGGGGGGGAGGTGATAATGAGGGCAGTAACAGAGGAAATAGAAAGGAGGGACTGGAAGGAGGGTTTATGAAGTAGAATATCAGAGAGAGGAAGACAGAATAATCAAAACTGACTCTAAGGTTGCCAGTTTGAGAAATGATGGTAAGAATACAGGAGAAAGGGTGGGTTTCAGGGGGTGATGATGAGCTCATTGTTGGTCATGGTGTCTTTGAGGTATCTGAGACGTAGAATGATGCCTGGTAAACAGTTGGTCATAAGAGTGGAGTGCGGCAGAGTGGTCTGGGCATAAATGAGATTGGTGTGTGAAAATAGGAAACCTTAATTGAACAAATATTTTTTGAGGCCCTAGTATGTGCTATATACACTGAAGGAAGTTTCTGAGGTTCCTGGAGTTACTAAGATGAATAAGACAGTTCGGCCACCCCATGAGCACAGCCTAGAAGGGAAAACAGACACAGAAACAAACCATGATAAGGCAATGTGGAAATGCAGCAAGAGGTGCACACAGTATATTGTTAGGGGAATGTGGACAAGATGCCTCTAACCTGGGGGAGAAGAGGGGTGGCTTCCCAGATGAAGTGCTGTCTCGGCTGAATCTGGAAGAAGAAACAGGCATTAATGAGAGAGAGAGAGAGAGAGAGAGAACATTCCAGGCAAAGGGGTAG
>NW_007258143.1:381291-406802 GCF_000164805.1 Carlito syrichta | reverse complement strand
GGGGGGGGGAGTTGGGGTTTTTTTTGTGGGGGGAGACATGGTCTCACTCTGTTGCCCAAGCTGGAGTGCAGTGGCATGATCATGGCTCACTGCAGACTTGATCTCCTGGGTTCAAGCAATCCTTCCACCTCAGCCTCCCCGGTAGCTGCCACTACAGGTATGCACTGCCACTACAAATATGCACCACCCCACATAGCTAGTGAAGGTTTTAAAGAGAGTGAAATGATCACAGCTGCTTAGAGATGGGTTACCCTGATGGTTGTGTGTCCCCCTGCTAGAACATAAACTCTGTGAAGACAGGGATTTTATCTTAGAATAAAGACCATTTAGTAGATAGTAGATATTTGTTGAAGAAAGAAATTAATGTGTGGAATCAATGTGAGGAACCAAGACTAGAGGCAGGAGGTTATGACACTAAACCAGAATGCAGATAATGAAGATCTGACCTATGATTGACAATGGGAAATACAGAGAAGGCATTGGAGTCAAGAACTATATATCAAGCTTTTGCCTGGGTAGATGGTGATACCTGCAATGATTTTATCCTCCTTTTAATTTATCATACTGACAATCTGCTGTGTCCTGGATACTGCTAGACGTCAGACATGCAAAAAGAATTAAGATACATGGTACGCTCTTGGTATACTGTATTATGTATTATTTATATGAGAGAGTTCAGAACTAGTAGGGGAACCATGTAGGAAATGGCTAATCCACCTGGAGGAGTAGGGAAAGGCTTCATGGTAGTGACATTTGAACTGGTTATCAGACCTGGAGAAGGGGGTTGCCAGGCAGAGCAGGAAGAGTGAGGCATACTAGGATGAAGAATCATGTGCACAGACATGGAATTGTAAAGAAACTTGCTCAGGTTCCAGGAATAGTGAGAAGCTGGGTAGATCAACCAGAAAGATGGCAAATAGGTTTCATCTCATGTGCTAGCTCCATTTGATTGGTAGTAGCTACCAATCTCTGGGATCACCATCCAACCAGACAAAAGTCTTCCAGTATCTCTACATCGTGCTGTTTCTACCTTCTAAATAGTTCCTGACTCTGACCCCTTCTCTGCACCTCCCACTGCCACTGTAAGACCAGGACTCATGATTAACTGTGTTAAGAAAGATTACAAGACCTAATTTGGGATTAATGGGAAAGAGAACTGCAATCAATTAGCAATGTCTGACATAGGTGTAAAAGTGAGGAGTGGCAGCATGCATGCCACAATCCTGGGCTAGAGCACAGGGTATGAGGTAGAGACTGGCAGCAGCTGTTGCCCTAGAGTCCAGTTTTGAACATGTTGAGATTGTAGTACTTATGAACTGGGGATGTACAGTGATAAGTAGATGGAGAGCTCAGAAGATAGGCCAGTGATGAAAATACAAATTTGGGGAATTATCTATGTACAGATCTGAGATGGACAAACTTTTTCTGCAATGGTCCAGATGGTATTTTAGACTTCACAGGCTATAAAGGTCTTATATCTATTCAACTTTGCTTTGGTAGTATCAAAGCAGCCATAGACAATATTTAAATGAATGAGCACATTTACAGAAACACATAACAGGCTGGATTTGGCCTGTGGGCTGTAGTTTGCCAACCCCTGATGTGGATGATATATAACACACAGTCACCTGGCATCAGACAAGACTTGGGTTTGAGTCCCAACTCCTACATATGAATGTTGTGACCTTGAGCAAGTCAGTTCATCTTTCCTGACTCTTTTTCCTTATCTGCAAAATGGAGAGTAATGGTAGTACCTGCCTTACAGGATTACCGTGAAGAATAACTGAGATTTTTCCACATAACCACTAGTTGCAGTACCTGGCACATAGTAAATGGGCAATAAATGTTTGCTAATTATTAATATTGCTATTACTCTTGGAATTATTCATGTTGCTATAAATTTTAATTAAGATTAGAAAAGTGGATCTCTCACTGAGGAAGAACAGGTGAAACAGAAGAGAAGCGAACATCAACGTTTAAGGGGCAAACAAGGAAAGAAACCAGAAAAGGAAACTGAAAAAAAACTAGTAACATGGTAGGAGGGAAACCAGAAAGTAGTAGTTTGTCAGAATCAAAGGAAAGAAACTTTTAGGAAAAGAGTGAGAGGCAAAGGTCTTATACGTTAGAAAAGTAAGCAGAGACCATGAAAAGGCAGTTATCAGAAAACACAGAGATGGATAATAAACATAAGATGTTCAGTTTCACTGACAATCAAAGACATGAAAATAAAATGAAGTGATTCTCGTGTTTGTCTATGAGTTTGGCAAAGATTTTAACAATTGGCACAATGTTACCAGGGTTATGAGGAAACAGGGACTCTTGTGTACTTATTGGTGGGAATGTAAATCTTTTGGACTTTCCAAAGAACAGTTTAATAATATGTATCAAAATGAAAAAATAGGCCTGGTCTATGAGACAGCAATCTGGGAATTGACCCCAAAGGAGATAGAAAATTATACAAATGTATTTTTTAAATGCACGTAATGATGTGGGTACCAGCAACATGAGAGCAAAAACTACCTAAAATATTCAACACTAGGAGAATTATGATAGCAGATAGGCACAATAGAATATTATATAGCCATTTCAAATGATGACACAGCACTGTACTTCAGATCATTGCATTTTTTTTTGTTAAAGTTTGAATAGTTGAATATGTTTTACTGAGCATGTATTGCTTTATAGAAACAGTAGCAAGTACTATGCTGGTACCAGCTTTCTGAAAAAATTAAGTCACAACTTATAGCAGTTGCCAATTTTGGTGATACAAATACTCCCCAGAGCTCATAAAAGTCTTAAATATTTAGTAATAAGCTCTCACTAGCCAGCTCTGCCATATCACTGGTAATAACTTTATTTAAAGCAAAAGAAAGAATCAGTATATGTTTACCAGTATCAAATGCTGATCAAGTAAGGTGAAGATTAAAAATTATGTCAGCCGGGCTCAGTGGCTCAGCCTGTAATCCCGCGCCTTGGGAGGCTGAGGTGAGTGGATTGCCTGAGCCCGCAGGTTCGAGACCCGCCTGGGCAACTCAGCAAGACCTCAACTCTACAATAAATCAAAAAATTCGCCAGGCATGGTAGCGTGCGCCTGTAGTTCCAGCTACTTGGAAGGCTGAGGCGGAAGGATCACTGGAGCCCAGCAGGTCAAGGCTGCGGGGGCCGGGAGCAGCCACTGCACTCCAGTCTGGGCAACAGAGTGAGACTCTAACTCAAAAAAAAAAAAAATTATCTGTCACTGGTGAGCCTGTTAAAAGGAGTTTCTTTGGAACAGAGAGTTGCAGAGTAAATGGGAAATAAGGAATTGGAGAAAGCAAAACATTTTGTAGTAAATAAAAGGAAATGGGCAATTGGTTGAAGGATATACAGGGTATGCAGAGTCAAGAAAAGTTTGATTGGGGGTGTGTTGGGAAGAAATACCAAACAGAGATAATGTTACAACATTTTTCATTTCTTACTTTTGAATAATATTTAGCATTGACAGTGTACATGCACATAAATATTCTTGAAACAACACAATGTCGGTATTATTATCATTTCCACTGAATATATGAGGAACCTGAGCCTTAGGGAGGGAAAGTGACTTGCCCCAGGTATCATAGAGAGTGAGCTACATTTGTGTGTGTCTGCTGGGCTCCACCCACTGAGTAAGCACTGAAAATACCGAGATAAAGTGTGGCCACTAGCTCATATACCTCAACCCTTCTCCAACCTGGGTCCCCTTCTCCCATAGATCTGGGTTCTTTTTCTGCTTATCCTGGGAAGGCCATGGCAAGCCATGAACCTGGATATGGATTGTTTGTCCCTGATTGGATGAGAAGAGAAGAAAGTCTAGTATTGGAGGGAAAGTGGTTATTAGTGACAATAAAGTTGAGTATGCTGAGGACCCAGAAGGGTCTGTTGGATTTGGCAGTCAAAAGATTACTGGTATATTTTTAATGGTGTCAAAAGAGTGGACCTGCACAAGGAACATTTGGATACCTAATCCTGAATTGTACCCCACAATTTCAAAATAAAAATTAAAAAAGAAAAAAAAAGAGCAGACCAAAGAACAAATGAACAATGAGGAAATAAAGGCAGGGGAGAGGGAAAACAGACAGATTGAAAGAAAGAGAAGGAGGAGAGTTAAAGTAAATATGGGTAATTTTAAAAGTACTTCTTTTTAATGCTCAAACTATCCCAAATTGGGACTTCAAGCCAATTCCTGTGTGTTTTTGACTTGACTCCATCCATTTTTTTTTTTTCAACTTTGCTTTCTGGTGAACAAGTTTTCCTCAGTTCTCTAAATTTTCCCTGCTCCAGTCTTGGAATCAGCCATTTTTCTCAGGAGCTGTGCTTTCTTTAAGTAGTGAATGATTTATATATATATATTATATATTTATATAAATATATACATAAATAAATAATGGAAATTTTTCAGTACCAAAATCTAGGTACTAGATATGCTCATTGCTACTTGGCATGCATTGCTTTTAGACTTTTTCTGTAGACCAAGATAGGAAATACATATATATTTTTACAAATTATGAAAATATTGATGGAAATGAATTATAGCAGTTCAAAAAGAAACTATAGGTTTATAATGCTATTCCAAGGGAGAAGGGGAGAAACATCTTTTTAAACGTGGAATACTAGCTAATGTATACAGAAGATAGAATGGAAAATCACTGTTTTGCAGTCCCTCAGAACAGTAATTGATTCTGGCAAAGATCATCAAGTGGATGCTAAATCCATTAAACATAAAGTTCTTGGGGAGCAGGATATTGACACAGTCTCAAATTATCACCCCACAGGTTCTTTACTAATTAAAAAGGGGGAAATGCACATTTACAATGGGAGAGTCTGGCAGACACTAGGTTAAACAAGTGATTAAACAAACTCAGCATCATCAATAGCAGGACAACCTGACATTGTGCCTCCTGTTATGGTGTAAGAAGAAGCACAGGACATCATTTATGACATAGTCTTGCCAAAAATGTTTGCCCTCAATCCAAATATAAAGAAACAATTAGACAATCCTAGAGTGTATGATATTCAACAAGTCAACTGGTCTGGACTCTTCAAAAACCTATTATTATGAAAAACAAAAGAAGGTAGAGGAATTGTTCTGAATTTTAGAAAACAATGTGCTCTAACAACCAAATGCAATGTGTCAACCTTGAGTGGATCCCAATTGGAAGAAAATAAAAAAACAGTTATTAAATATATTTTTGAAATAATTTGGGAAATTTGACTACAGACTATATATTAGGTGATACTATAGAATAAATGTTGATTTTCTTAGGCATGATGTTGCAGATGTCTTTTTTCCTTAGGTGATACATAATGAAGTATTTAGGAGTGAAGTGTCATCATAGTTGTAGCTTACTTTCAAATGACTCAACAAAAAGTATGTGTGTATGTGGGGGAGAGAGAAAGAAAGAGACAAAAAGCATGGAAAATTAGTAACAATTAGTGAATTTAGGAGAAAGGTATATGACTGCTTGTTGTACCATTCTTTCGACTCTTATGGGTTTGAAATTTTTCAAAAAAAAGTTGGAAAAAGTTATTTTTAAATCCTATGAAAATGTATGATGCATTTCAACAAATGCTGTTGGGACACTTGGAATTGTACATAAAGAAGATGAAATTAGACCCTTACCTCATTCCATACACAAAAATTAACTCAAAATAGACAAGAGACCTAAATGTAAGAGCTAAAACTATAAAATTTAAAGGAAAAAAAATATACAAGAAGATCTTTGAGACCTTGGTTAGGTAAAGATTCCTTCATTATAACAACAAAACCATGATTCTAAAACAAAAAGTTGATATTTTGGACTTCATCAAAATTAAAAACTTGTGCTTCAAAAGACACCATTATGAAAATGAAAAATAAGTCACAGTCTAGGAGAAAATATTTGCAAATTGCATTTTTGTTAAAGGTCTTATATCCAGAATATACAAAGAACTCTTACAACTCATTAACAACGAAAAAAACCCTCAATTTTAAAATAGGCAAAAAATTGAATAGACAGTTCATCAAAGAAAATATCCAAATAGTTAATAAGCACATAAGAAGATGTTCAGTATTATTATCCACTAGGAAAATGCAAACTAAAGCTACCATGAGATAACATTATACATCTACCAGGATGGCTGTAATAAAAAAGACAGACAATAAATGTTGGCAAGGATGATGAGAAACAGGAACTCTTATACATTGCTGGTGGGTACAACTACTTTAGAAAACATTGTGACAATTTCTTAAAAAGTTAAGCACAAATTTATCATATATCCAAGCAGTTCTATTCTTAGGTATCTACTCAATAGAAGTAAAAACATAAATGTTTGCACCAAGACTTGCACATAAATGTTCATAGCAGCTCTATTCATTATAGCCAAAAAGTGGGACCACCCAAATGTCCATCAACTAGTGCATGGATAAACAAAATGTGGTATATTCATAAAATGGACTACTATTCAGGAATAAAAAAGGAATAAAAGGCTGATCATGATGCAACATGAATGAACCTCAAAAACATTATACTCAGCAAACGTGTTCCAAGTTTACACAATTGTGTTGAAAACTTATGTCCACACAAAAACCTACACACAGATGTTTATAGCAGCTTTATTTGTAATTGCCAAAATCTGGAAGCAACCAAGATGTCCATCAATAGGTCAATAGATAAACAAACTGTTATATGCATACAATGGAATATTATTCAGCAGTTTTTAAAATGAGCTATTAAGCCATGAAAAGACATGAAGGAAACTTAAATGCATATTTCTGCGTGAAAGAAGCCAATCTGAAAAAGACCACATACTATATGATTCCAACTCTTTGACATTCTGGAAAAGGCAAAACTATAGAGACAGTGACAAAAATTAGTGGTTACCAAGGGTTCAGAGGAGAGGAAAGGAAAAGGGAGGAGGGATTAATAGGTAAAGCACAGAGGATTTCTAGGGTAGTGAAACTATTCTGTGTGATTCTGTAATGGTAGCAACATGGCATCATACATTTGTCAAAAGTCATAGAACTGTGTAACACTAAGAGTGAACCCTAATGTAAACTTGTAAGCTATGGACTTTAGTTGATAATTGTGTACCAATATTAAAACAAGTGTACCATACTAATGCAAAATATTAATAACAGGGAAAACTGTGGGCAGAGAAGAAGATATATGGAAATTCTGTTCTATCTGTTCAATTTTCCCATAAGTCTAACTGTTCCAAAAAACTCTATTAATTTACAAAAGACCATTATGATAAGTAAAAGAAGCCTGATAGAGAAGATCACATGTTATATAATTATATTTATATGAAATGACCAGAAATACAAATCTATAGAGACAAAAAAATAGATTAGGGGTTGCCTGGGTCTGAGGATAGGAACAGGGATTAACTGTAAACAGGCATGAGGGATTGTTTTGGAATGACAAAAATGTTCTAAGACTGGATTATGGTAGTGGTTGCATAATTTAGTAAGTTTGTTAAAAATCCCTGAATTGTATTTTTTTTTTTTTTTTTTTTTTTTTTAGTTGGAGCCTCATTCATTCAGGCTAAAGTGTAGTGGCATGATTGCGGCTTACCACAGGCTTGACCCCTGGGCTCAAGTGATCCTCCCACCTCAGCTTCCTGAGTAGCTGTGACTATAGTTGTGGACCATCACACCCAGCTAATTTCTTTTCTATTTTTTGTAGAGATGAGGTCTCTCTATGTTGCTTAGGCTGGTCTCGAACTCCTGGGCTCAAGCAATACTCCTGCCTCTACCTCCCAAAGTACCGGGATTACAGGCATAAGGCACCACATCCAGCCAAATTGTATCTTAATGTGAGTTAATTTTATCTAAATTATGCCTCAGTAAAGCTGCTAAAAATTTATTTGCTCTCACATTTTAAAATTATTATACATTAGTTACTTATAACTGTGAATCATATAAACAATGTATGATGAGATCCCATGTTCATGGATCAGAATAGTTAATATTATTAAGATAGCAATACTCTCAAATTGATATTCAGATTCAATACAATCCATATTAAAATCCCAGCTGGCTTTTTGCAGAAATTGTCAGACTATCCTAAAATTCATATGGAAATGCAAGAGACTCAGAACAACTAAGACAATATTGAAAAAGAACAAATTTGAAGGACTTAGACTGTAATCATGACAGCATGGTACTGGCATAAGGATAGACATGGAGACCAATGGAACAAAATTGGGAGTCCAGAAATAAACCCTCACATTTATCGTCAACTGATTTTCAAGAAGGGCACTAAGATAATTCATAGGAGAAGAGTAGTCTTTTCAACAAATGGTGCTAGGATCTAAATGCAAAAGAATGAGGTTCAATTCCTGCCTCATACCATACACAAAAATTAACTCACATGGATCATAGACCTAAATGTAAAAGCTAAAACTACAAAACCCATAGAAGAAAACATAGGAGTAAATCTTCATGAACTTGAATTAGGCAAAGCCTTCTTGGATATGTCCCTAAAAGCACAAGTAGCAAAAATATAAATAAATAAACTGGACTCTATCAAAGGTAAAGCTTTGGGGCTTCAAAGAAAGTGAAGAAACCAGCAAGAAAGTGAAAAGACAGCCAGTAGAATGGGAAAAAAATTTGCAAATCATATATCTGATAAGAGACATGTCTGGAATATATAAAGAATTCCTACAACTCAATAATAAAAATACAAATAACCCAATTAAAATATAGGCAAAGGATCTGAACAGATGTTTATCTAAAGAAGATATATAAATGGTCAGTAAGCACTTGACAAGATATTCAACATCATTTGCAGAAATGCTCATTGAAACCACAGTAAGCTCCTACTTCACACCCAATAGGATGGCGAGAATCAAAAAGACAGATAATAACAAATGTAGGTGAGGATACAGAGAAATCGGGACCCTCATACATTGTTGATGGGAATGTAAGATGGCGCAATCACTTTGGAAAGCAATTTGGCAGTTACTCAAAAGCAAACCATATAACTGCACATGCATGCCATTATCCATTTGATGTTTCTGAGAAACAGTAAGAAGACCAGTGTGGCTGGAACAAAGTGAGTGAGGGAGACAGTGGCACAAGAGGACAGAGAAGTTGCCAGGGGCCACATTATGCAAGGCCTCATAGATCATGGTCAGACTTTGGATTTTGTTCTAAATGTGATGGAATTTTGAGCAATGGGTCTTGGTTCTTATTAAGTTTATAATATCCACTGTAGGGAATGAGAAAGAAATAATTAGAAGAATTGCTGAGCATCCTTGAAGGCCCACCTGTGATGGGAACTATAAATGTTTAATGGTGTGTTTCTACAGTAAAATAGTTTTTTGTTTTGTTTTGTTTTTTCCAACAGCACTTGGCCATCCTAGCTTTGGATGCAGAGAAAATGGAGTGTGGGGGTCAGATTTAAGGTTGAGATTTGAGGTGTGGATGCTAAGAGGAAACTAACCATGGTAAACTAATTCATAAGTACTCAGGTAGTTTCTTGCAGAGAAAAGTGGAATTTCAGAAGCACCCAAGAAAGGAAATGTTATACTTCTGCCTTTTGCCATCTTTTACTGCTTTGCTGTAAGCAGTTAGAAGCAATTAACTTAGTGAAAAAAGAACATTGAGATTCAGAAGACTTAAATATGAGCCTCAGCTCTCTCAGTGACTGTGACACCACAGGTAAATTGTCAAAGCGTACAGCTGTAAGAAAGCTAAAGAAGTTCTCTTTCTGGCTACTTGGTAAATCACACAAATAGATTAGCTCTATACATTAAATAAAACTCTTCAACCTTTCTTGGCAACCATTCTTCTGTCTCCCAAATTTTCTCTTGCTAAATTTCTCCTGATGCAATGTAATCCATTCTCCCTGGGGCTAATTAATAATGATCACCCACACAGTATCCCTTTGTGGAATAAAATATAGTTTACCTTAGATTCTATCCTTTCTCTGTTCAGAACCCTCCAGTTGTTTCCCATCTCATTGAGAATAAAATCCAAACTCCTCGCAGGGGCCTACAAGGACTTGTGATGTCGGATCAGACCTCTTGTATTGCTCTCCATTAACTGTGTTCCCGCCACACTGGTTGCCTTTCAGCTACTCTGACACGCCAAGGAAGTTATTTCCTGTCTCAGAGCTTTTGCAGTGCTAGTCCCTCTGACTGGAAGACTTCTCCATTTCAGTGTGCGTGACTTTCTTGTCACCTTTCAAGTCTCTGTTTAAATTTCGCCTCCTCAGAGAAGCTTACTCTGATCAACCTATCTAAACCTGGCATACCCTTTTACTCTCTATCACGTTCCTGTGTACTTTTGCAATATTGCTTGTCATAATATGCTGCTTTCTTGTTTGGTTGGTTGTTTGTTTACTAGTTTATCACCTGTTCCACATATTCCCCCCACTTACCCTGAAATATCCTTGAGGATAGATTATTATCTATCCTGTTCATCATTATTTTCAGAGCACAGAACAGAGTGAGTACTTAATACACATTTGCATGTTGAAGGAGGAAGGAAGGAAGAGTCTTCTTGTTTCCAGTGCCTTGCTATTAAGTAATCCCAATTCTCCCTCAGGATTATTTCTCAAGCATAGTATATATTCACAGTGGAATATGATTCAGCCTTAAAAAAGAAAGAAACCCTGCCGTTTGTGACAATATAGATAAGCCTGGAGAACATTATGCTAAGTGAGATAAGTCAGTCACAGAAAGATAAATACCACGTGATTTCACTTACATGTGGAATCTGAAAAAACCAAACTCATAGAAGCAGAGAAAAGAATAGTGGGGGCTAAGGAAGGAAGAAATAGGGAGATGTTGATCAAGGGATACAAAGTTTCAGTTATGCAAGAGGAGTACATTCTGGAGCTCCAATGTACAACAATGTGACTGTAATTAACAAAAGCTTTATTGTATACTTAAAATTTGCCAAGAGAGTAGATCTTGTGTTCTTATCACAAAAAGTAGTAATTATCTAAGATTATTGATATGTTAATTAGCTTGATTGTAGTGATTATTTCACAAGGTATATGTGTTACTTATCATCAAATTGTATACCTTGAATGTGTATAACTTTTAATTTTCAAATATATCACACTTTTAAAAAATTATTTCTCAAGCCCTCAAGTTATTTGGGTTGACCTCTCCTGGGCTCTTTTGTAAGTGAAATAAAATTCTGATTTTTGGACTGGTCCTGACTATCAGAGGGAGGATTATCATATAGATTTTCAAAGTCAGAAAAAACTAGAAGTCATCTAGTCTAACCTCTCTTTCCATATAGAAACCTTTCCCACAGCACCTATCCCAGAAATGTCTTAGAAGTGCCTCAACAGCAACTATAGGATGTAAGGGGGTAGCTAATTTTATAGGGCTGTGGGCTCCCAAATGTCCAGTCCCTACTCATTTTACCTGCCCCTACTTTAATCAGCAGTGCTGATTTTATTTGTTTTATATATGGGGATTCCACATAAAATTTCATTTGCAAAAAACATTCCACTGCTTAAGAAAAGTTTGAAAACTACCGATCTAACCTATGCCTGAACATGCACAGTGACCAGGAATTCACTCTGTTGATACTCCTTCATGCTGTTTTCATATCTTTGTCTTCAACATTTAAAGATTACACTACTGACAGCAATCACCATTTATGCATGTACCTGTCACTACAAAGACAAATGTACCACCAAACAGTTCTTTCTACATTTACAGCTTCTACATAAATCCATGCTGTGTTCCCGTTTGGGGTGGGGAGTTAGGCAATGGGTCATAGGACCTTAAAGCTTCCTGATTTGAGTACTGACCAGTCTATATTTTAAATGAGCTGTTTCAATGTTTTTCTAGTTTATCATGTTTGAATTTGAAAATGTATAAGCTGAATGTTATTTTTGGTTTCAGACAGTATCTGTAAGTTGAAGAAGCTGTTTATTTCATAGATCCATCTTGATGTGGAGCATCAAGATGGATCTGTGCAGTCTCCCAGCAGTCTGTTGCTGTGCTGCAGTACTCAGAACTGCTTCAAATATGACCTTACAGCATATCTTCCACTCCTGATCAGATTTTCCATCATTCTTCATTTCCCCCGATCTGTTTCACATCAGTGAATTACCTCCTGTGTGTCAGTATTACACTTTACCCTAGTGATAGCCACCCACTTTGCCAATGGATTCAAGTCATTTCCATTTTAAGTGTGCCAAACAATACTGCCACATCTAACTTTAATTTTGGACATATTTGATGAAAAATTCCTATTCTAGCATATGTTTTTTTGTTTGTTTTTAGTTTTTTTTAAGGTTAATAGCATAGCTCTAGACCCAGGACCAGTCTCTACATGAATCTATGCTTTGTTTCTCCATTTATTTGTGGTAGAGGGGGAAGTCAGGCAATGGGTCATGGGCCCTTAAAGTTTCCTGATTGGATACTAACCAGTGCATTTTTTTAATGATCTGCTCCAATGTTCTTCTGGTTTATCTTCTGGTTTATCACATTTGAATTTGTAAGTGTATAATCTGAAAGTTATTTTTCTCTTTTATTTAAGGTAAATACTATAAATCTTTTCCTCCATTCTTTAGACATTTCACCATTCCTATACATTTTTTAAAACTAAAACAAAAAAATTTAGAGCCTACCATGTGCCAAGCACTGCTAGGTAATAAAGGTCTAAAGAAGAATAAGATAGTCTTGCTCTTAAAGAGTTTATAGTCTAGTAGAGGAGACAGGTACAGTAAATAATCATTGCAGGTCAGCTTGAGAAGTTCTGTGGTAGAGGTTTGAATAAACGGCTGGAGCACAAAAAAAGGATCAACTTTCTCTACCTGGAAAAGGAAGGTGGAACTTCAGGGATGTCTTCACAGTTGGGTGTTAAAGGATGTGTAAGATGTCATCAGAGGAAATGGAAGTCATTCCACAGGTCCAAGACATGTACAAAGGCCCAGAGGCTTGAAGAACATATCGTATTTAGAACTGAAAGAAAAGTTTGATGTGGTTAAGATTTGGGTACTTGGGGGGAATGGTGAGATAAGAGGCCTGAGAAGTAGGCAGGGACAAAATTATGAAGAGCCTTGTGTACTATACTAAAGAAAGGATCTCTCTTCACATAGGCATGGGGACCTGCTAAGGGACTTTTAAGTAAGGCAGTGATATCAGAGTTGTGCTTTAGGAAATTCTAATGAGCAGTGTAAAATGTGTGACCCAGGAGGAACAGTAGGAGGAATACAGGACGGCCACAGGCTCTACAGAATTTGGCCAAACCCTTAAGTACCCTGTGGTGGAAATCCTATTTGTATCTCAATTGTAAAAGAGGAATAGCCTTTCTTTCCCTACTTCACATGGAGCTAATGAGAGTAAATGAGATGACAAGACCTCTGATCGTCTTAGAAGACAGCTTCTTGGTTAGGACCAGGTGGTTGAAAGCAGAGACAAGCATAGACTGCACCATATAATTGAACACATACTCATGCACATCATATACATTTTTTAAATGTTATTAGCTGGGCACGGTGGCTCACACCTATAACCCCAGCACTTTGGAAGGCTGAGGTGAGAGGATTGCCTGAGCCCAGGAGTTCGAGACCAACATGGCAAAGCAACATAGTGCGACCTCATCTCTGCAATAAATTTAAAAATTAGCCAGGCATGCTGGTGCACACCTGTAATCCCAGCTACTTGAAAAGCTGAAGTGGAAGGATCACCTGAGTCCAGCAGATCCAGGCTGCAGTAGCCGTGGTTGTGCCACTGTACTCCAGCCTGGGTAACAGAGTGAGACTCCAACTCAAAAAATAAAAATAAATAAATGTGTATTAGTCTTGTCTTACAGCTTGATTCACCTCAATTGTAAACTCCTCAAGGGCAGAATCTGGGACATCTTGTGTGCCCACAACCCCTAACACAAAGACAGAGCACTGAATGAGTCCTCAGCACCTATCTGCAGGTTGATTGCATACAGTTCCCCTCTTAGGCAGACCACCTGAGATTGAAGCATCATGGAAAGGCCATGGTATTACTGGGGACTAGTGGCAATATACTTCAGGGTTTATTCTCTAGGAGTGGCCCAAAGACTACAAGCCTTGTTCAACTAAGCCTATGAGTGCCAGGCAAGTCCCCTTTACATCCTGCTATTGGCATAACACCTTCCTATAAATATAAGAAACTACTTATGAAATTTCTCTTTCTATAAAGAGAAATAATTACTCTTTTACTAGGAATCACGGTCTGTAGGTGAAAGATGTTGAGTATTATATGTGTATATTATTAATATTCTTTCAGAATTTAGGTAGTTATTTGTTTGCAGAAAATGTCAAAGAATGCTCAGAATTTTATATTCTATGTTCCTAGTGTTATAATTAATTTAGCTATAATAAGACAAGACCCTAGGTGTTTTTAATTCAAGTTTTAAATGATTTCAGTAATATGTGGTCAGACTTTGTAGAGGAGCTTAATCCTGTGGCCAAAAGAATATTTGAGGAACATCCGTGTTTTTCTTGAATGTTAGAAATTACCCTAGAATTGCATCAAACAAAGCCAGAAAGTTTGAAAGCATTCCTTGCATTTTAAAGCAAGCACTCTTCTCTCTCTCCTGACTTGTCAGAGGTTGTGATCATTCCACTGAACACAATGGCATTTCCTCCTGTCCACACCTAATATAAACTCCAGCTAGTTTAGTGGGATCTCTTGTGTAGTTTGGGGATGCAAGCACATAAAGTCTTTGAGTCTTGAGACACTCATCTTGTATGCCAAGACCAGGTGCAGAAATACAAATACATATGTATATAAGCCTAGGATAGCTGCTTTGCCAGTGCCTTTGTGTTTTTTCTATTTAACTAGAAAGGTTGAGGAGGCATGATTTCCATCAATTATACGTAAATATTATTTTTTCTTGTGGAGGAAAAGAGTGCATTTGATTCCTTTATCCTGTGTTGAAATCTAAGCCATTGAGATTTTTAAGTTCATTAAATGAGAATCTAAAAATAAAAAGTGATATTTTTGATTAACTAGAATGCTTGAGGAATGGAATAT
The DNA here is from genome assembly GCF_000164805.1 of Carlito syrichta. Classification (NCBI taxonomy): domain Eukaryota; kingdom Metazoa; phylum Chordata; class Mammalia; order Primates; family Tarsiidae; genus Carlito; species Carlito syrichta. Next base: position 391,814 of record NW_007258143.1, on the reverse strand, counting down.
TCTGGTTCATTGAATTTTCTGGTTTAGCAGACCATTACACTGGACAGACTATTTTTGTTTTGTTTTATCCATGTTCTTTATCCTCTTTTGAAAATGTCCCTATAAGCTGGGTGTGGTGGCTCACACCTGTAATCCCAGCAATTTAGGAGGTCTAGGCAAGAGGATTACCTGAGCCCAGGAGTTTGAGATCAGCCTGGGCAATGTGGCAAGACCTCATCTCTACAATAAATCAAAAAATTAGCCAGGCATGGTGGGGTGCACCTGTAGTCCCAGCTACTTGAAAGGCTGAGGCAGAAGGATCACCTAAACCCAGCAGGTCAAGGCTGCAGTAGCCATGATTGTGCCACTGCACGCTAGCCTGGGTAACAAAGTGAGATTCCAACTCGAAAAAAGAAAATGTACCTATACATTTCTGAGTTAGTAAGTATAGCAGACCAGACCTGACTGAATCTTGCTGCTATCATTAAGAGTTCTGTTTCTGCACCCTACTTTCTATTAGATAAGATCATTGTAGGTAGAAGATATTAACTAAATCTGGGCTGAACCTGGGGTATACCTTAGCAAATTGCTTCTGAAAACCTGTTTAGTTTCTTCATATTTGCTTCTTTCCCTAAAAGCAGAGTACATAAAAGTAAAATTCACTAGCCAAGTGAAAACTTTGATTTGCTCACCTACATTTTACTAAATAAAAACATATTTTAGAGCAGGAAAATTACACCTATGTCATCTGAGAAAAATGTGCTAAAGAAGCTTAGAGCCAGAAAAATGAGACCTCGTATATCCAAAGAAAACAATCAGTGAATTTAGTTGATCATGACCTGTCTACTCAATTTATTCCCTAGCTGAATTAATCTTCCAGCAATTTTCAGGGACCCACTCACCACATGGACTCTTCTGTAGTACAGATGCCAGGTTATTCTCGTGAACTATCTAAAGTTCTTGGTGGTATATAGAACTGCTTTATACTTTTTTCCATTCAGTGCCTTGGATGGTATAATTATCCACAGGGAAATACCACCTGTGGATCCTTCCGGCACTTTTCACCATAATAAACGCATAGTCAGTTTTGATTCATTTTCAGGCAAATATTACCTTGTTTCTACTTTCCCAAACCTTCATTTGTCTTCAGTAGTGACTGTTTATCATGCCAAATGATATAGAATTATTCTGCTATCACATGTATTTTATTTCCCAGGCAACATTTTGGTAGTTTTGTCACACAGTTAATGAATTTGTTTCTATTAACAAGTAGGGCCTTCTTGATCTAATCATTTTCACACATGTTCCTGTGTAAATTCTAAATCCAAAAATGCTAGGTCAGTAGTTAAATTGAGTATATAGAGGAAAGGACCATTGCAAAGTCAATTTGTGCAAATTTGGCCTTGAGTCATTTACTTTAGTGGGGATTTTTAAAACCCATTTAACCCAAATCCAAGTAACCTAAGCTGAATGATTAAAGTTTAGTAGTTTATTATAGGAGAAATCTGGGGATAAACGTTACTACTAAAAGGACCTGTGGACCAGCCTAGGCAACATAGTGAGACTCTGTCTCTAAAAAAAAAAAAAATCAAAAAATTAGCCAGGAGTGGTGGTACATGCCTATAGCCCCAGCTACTTGGAAGACTGAGGTGAAAGAATCACCCATGGCCAGGAGTCAAGGCCGTGGTAAGCCATGATAGTGCCACTGCACTCCAGCCTGGGCAACAGAGTGAAAACTTAACTCAAGGAAGAAGAAAAAAAAGAACCTGTGGTTGGTCATTTTAGTAACCAAAAAGTTCTTAAATCCAAACACTTGGGAAGTGGCAAAGGGGACAGAGACAAACAGAAAAAGTAACAACGTGGTAAACAGGGAAAGACAAGTAAAGAGGTAAGGGAACACTGAAAATCTGCCAATGTCAGCAACATTACAATTTTGAAATAGTGAAAGGGGAGTAGACATGAAGGCTAAGTGGAAGAAATAATGGGGGAAAAAAGCAATAGATGCATATAGGATGATACCAAAGCTTTATAATATGTATTTTCATAGAGTACATAAAAGTAAAATTTATATCATGATTAAGCTTGTGGGCTGAAGAGCCTAACTGCCTAAATTCAAAATCAAATAACACCCCTATTTTCCCCTTCCCTCTGCTCTGGCAGCCATCATTCCACTCTGTTCCTGTGGTGGACTATTTTAGATTCCTCATATAAGTAGTATCATGTGGTATTCGTCCTTCTGCCTGGCTTATTTCATTTAGCATAATGCCTTCCAGGTTCATCCATGTTGTTGCAGATGGCGGGATTCCCTTTTTTAAAAAGGCTGAATGATATTCCACTGAATGTGTATACCACATTCTTTCTACCTACTCTTCCACCAATAAACATTTAGAGATCTACGTATAGCAGAGTGCCTATAGTTAACAATACTGTATTATATACTTAAAAATTTGCTAAGAGGATAGATCTTATGTTAAGTGTTCTTAATAAATAAGTAAATAGGGAGAGAAAAAACTCTTGGAGGTGATGAATAGATTTATGGCATAGGTTGTGGTGATGGCTTCAGGGGTGTATACTTGTCTCCAAACTCATCAAGCTGTAGACATTTAACATGTACAGCATTTTATATGTCATTGTATGTTGTCTTTGTTCATTTTCTGTTACTATAAATGAACACCTGACACTGGACAATTTATAAAGAAAATAATTTTTTTTTTTGAGACATAGTCTCACTCTATTGCCCAGGCTGGAGTGCAGCTTACGGCAGCCTCAACCCATCTTTCCACTTCAACCTCCCAAGTAGCTGGGACTACAGGTGTGTACTATCACACATGGCTAATTTTTATATTTTTTGTAGAGATGAGGTCTCACTATGTTACGCAGACTGGTCTCAAACTCAAGTGATTCTCTCGCCTCAGCCTCCCAAAGTGCTGGCATAATAGGTATGAGCCACTGTGCCAGCCAAGAAATTGATTTTTTACATTCTAGAGGATGGAAAGGGTCCAGTGTTGAGGAACCATATCTGGCGAGGGTCTTTTTGCTAATGGGGACTCTCTGCAGGGTCCCAAGGCAGCACAGGGCATCGTCCAGCAAAGGGACTCACAAGAGATAGCCAAACTCACTTTTATAACTGACCCCTATTCTGATAACTAATCTACTCCCTCAATAACCCATTAATCCATTCATGAGAACAGAGCCCTCACTTCTCAAAAGCCCCATCTTTTAATACTGTTACCTTGAGGATTAAGTTTCAACATGAGTTTCAGAGGGGACAAACACTCAAACCATTGTATACCTTAATGAAATACTTTTTAAAAGATTCAAATTCAAGCTCAGATACTTTTTAGCTGTGTGACCTTGGAAAAGTTACTTAATTGCCCTGTGCTTTAGTTTTCTCATTTGGTAAATGGAAATAGTAATACTACCTACCTCACAAGGTTGTTGTGAAATTTATTGAGTTAACAATATTGAAAGCACCTAATATAGTTCCTAGCACAGGCTAATCACTGAATACATGTCAGCTATTATTTTTATTATGTGCCAACAACAGAGGAAAGCCAAACCATACTACCAACTGGTTCCAAAATAGCTGTAATAAAAGTAAAGAATTAGAAGAGTTATGCTACCACTAAAAGAAAAAATAGATATCTGAACAAGGTTTGAAAAGGACCAAATAAGAAAACATTGCTTATTGGGGGGGGGGGGAGGTTGCAAAATCTTTGCCAGTAACAATTAAGCTGTTGAACAGTGTCTGGCTCTGCTGGGGTGAGGTAGCCACTTAATGTTTTACATAAATGTCTTGCTACTGTGATCCAAGATTCCCTGACCTTTAATGGACCTAAAAACAACAACTGCACATAAGCAAATGTAGTTGACTGAGCCCTGTGCTTTTTCTTAAAGATTGACTTTGTGGTTTGCAGTTCGCTAGGGCACTTAGAAGCTAGATATGTCTGGTAAAACAAAAACAAAACAAACCAATTGCCAAACCACAAAGCTACAGACATATGTCAGAAATACGTTTTCAAAACTATGTTTGCTGAGCCTGGTCTCTCCCATGAGCACATTTGCGATGATGATGTGAAAAACAAAATGCACTGGACAATTAAGAAAATGATTTTGTTTAGCTATTGCAATAGGGAAAACATTTATAAACGAGAACCAGCTCAAAGAAAAAAAAGGAGGCCTGGAGTTATATAGAAGCGGGTAAACAAGGGAGTCATCTGCAAGTCTTATGGGGGTCATAAGGAAGGATGGAGATGGGTCTTATCTTGGAATAACATGCCAGGGTAGGATGATCATTTGTGGTTCCCCTTTTCCTGGAAAACAAAAGGGTAGAAAGGATTTATTAATTACTACCTTCTGGGGTACACAGGGCTCAAATAAATTTCAATACTGCCATTTCTCCCTTTTGTTTTTGTTTAATACAAATAATCATTTATCATTGAGTAACTCAGAAGTGAACATAAACCTCCTGAGTGGGGTGAAGCAGAAGTCTCAAGAAAAAGTTTCTCGATGATTCTTGTTGGAGTTGTTCCTGTAAAACCACTTGAACCATCTGTTGAGAGGTAGTGGCAAAGGTTAGTTGTTATAGGGTACTGGACATCAGGCATCTTAATAAAGGGATGGCTAAAATGAAATATTAATATGAAAGTTTACATTATAGTAAAGAGCCAACAATTTAACACTGAAGATAACCAGTCCAGAGGACTCCAAGGGATCCGTGGAAGAAAATCTTTCCATTTTGCAGCACTGCTCACAGAGCTAGGATGTTGATACTCTTGGCAATGTTGTTTGTCCACACTCTTGGTTATTGCCTTGGTTTGGATGTGCTTTGTCCCTGAGAAAACTCACGTTGAAATTTGATCCCCAGTGTGGCATTGTTGGGAGGTGGGGCCTAGTGAGAGATGTTTGGATCAAGGGGATGGATCTCATGAACAGATTAAGGCCCTCCCACAGGAATGAGTGGGTTCTTATTCTCATAGGAATGGATTAGCTCCCACAAAAGCAGATTGTTATAAAGAGTCTAGCATCCTCGGTTTCTCTTTCTTGCTTCCTTTCTCACCATGTGATCTCTTTGCACATGTCTACTCCCCTTTCACTTCCCACCATGAATACAAGCAGTATAAAGGAGGCCCTCATCAGATGCAGCTGCCCCATCTTGAACTTTCCAGCCACCAGAATCATGAGCTAAATAACTCTCTTTGCTTTAAAATACCCAGCCTCGGGTATTCTGGTATAGTAACACTAAATGAACTAAAACAGTTACTTCTCATATAAAGGTGTTCATGACCCAAGCATTTCTCCCAACTTTGGTGGTAGTCTAGGCATTAGCTTATTCAGAGAGAATTCCTCATGCATGATCTGCTGCAGGACTATGTTGTTCTTCTAGATTTCTTTTTTCTTTTCTTTCTTTTTTTTTTTTTTTTTGAGAGGCAAGGTCTTATTCTTGCTCTGTCACTGAGGCTAGAGTACAGTGATGTAATCATAGCTCATTGCAGCCTTGGACTCTTGGGCCCAAGCAATCTTCCTGCCTCAGCCTCCTGAGTAGCAAGGGCTAGAGGTGTATATCACCGTACCTGGCTAAGTTTTTTATTATTTTTTTTGCAGAGATGGTAATCTTGCTATGTTGCCGACACTGGTCTCAAACTCCTGACCTCAAGTGATCCTCCCACTTCAGCCTTCCAAAGTTCTGAGATTAAAGGTGTGAGTCACCAGGCCTGGCCTCTTTTAGGTTTATATCAATCCACTGGGCTTTAGCTTGTAGGAGTGCTTCAGGTCTTGGAGAATAGAGCAAGCTGCAAGACAACATAGAGTTCCAATAGGGATTTGGGAAGTCAGGTTTTAGTTTTCAGTGATTCCAACTCAGGTGGAAGGAAGAAAAATCAGAAAAGTTAATTTGGAGGATATTAGTCAGATATTAAAGAAAACTGGAAGAACTGAAAATTTGGTAAAGATTGACAATTTGAACAAAGTAATAAAACCCAGTTTGATTTACAAATAAGTACCAAAACTGGTTTTTCTACAAGGAAAAAAAAGTCAATTATATCTACACCAGACAAGGCAAACTTTTCCTATGCATCAGTAATACACAATTTATAAAAAGGTACAAAATGTCTCAAAGATAATGAACAGGGCTAGATTCTGATAACCTGGAATAGTGATCTATAGATGAGGCAGTTTTTTGTTGAGACACGAAATTTCTCTCTACCATTAACCTCTTTTGACCAAAGATGACCTCAGAGAAAGATTCTTCTTGAACTCAAAATAAGGCTGGTCTCACAAACAACAAAAGAAAAAAACAGATAAATTGAAGTTCATCGAAACTGAAAGCTTTTGGGCTTCAGAGGATATTACCAACAAAGTGAAAAGACAGCCTATAGAATGGGAGAAAATATGTGCAAATCATATATTTGATAAGGGTCTAGTATCCAGAATATATAAAGAGCTCTTACAACTCAACAGCAGAAAGACAAATAGCCCAACTTAACAATAAGCAAAGAACTTGAATAGACATTTCTCCAAGGAAGAAATATAAATGGCCAACAAACATATGAAACAATACTTGACATCATTAGTCATCAGGGAAATGCAACTCAAATCCACAGTGATTTACCGTTTCACAGATATTAGGATGGCTTAGAATTTTTTTGGTCACAATTGCAGATATAATTAACATACAAATAATACCACATGTAATAGGAGATAGGACTATATAGAAGTAAAGTTTGTATAATCCCAATAGAATTAAGTCAATATAAAACTGAGGTAAATGTTGATAAGGTGACTATTATAAACCATGAAGCAACCACTAAGTATATAATTCAAAATATACTATTTTAAAAATAATTAAAGGAATTAACACATTATACTAGAAAATATTTTCCAAATATAAAAGAAACAGAGGAACAAATAAGATACAAGGCAAATAGATGACAAAAAGCAAAGTGGCAATCTTAAATCCTGCCATATCTATAATAGCTAAACATAAATGCCTTAATCAATTCAATCAAAAGGTAGATATTATCAATTTGGATTAAAAAATGAAGATCCAGGTCGGGTTTGGTGGCTCAGCCTGTAATCCGAGCACTTTGGGAGGCCGAGGCGAGTGGATTGCCTAAGCCCACAGATTCGAGAACAGTCTGGGCAACTTGGCGAGAGCTCAGCTCTACTATAAATAAAAAATTAGCTGGGCATGGTAGCACGTGCCTACAGTTCTGGCTATTTGGAAGGCTGAGGCGGAAGGATCGCCGGAGCCCAGCAGGTCGATGTTGGGGGTAGCTGTGAGCATGCCACTGCACTCCAGCCTGGGTGACAGAGTGAGATTCCAACTCAAAAAAAAAAAAAAAAATGAAGCTCCAGCTATAACTATATACTGCCTACAGAAGACACACTTAGATTCAAAGATACAAATAGGCTGAAAGTAAAAGAAAAAGATACACCATGCAAACTGCTACCATGAGAAAGCCAGCGATCAATGTAATAAAAAAACAGAACCATAGAAAAATCAGTAATTCCAAAAGTTGGTTCTTTTAAAAGATCAACAAAATTGACAAATAATTTTATTACTTAACTTAGAGAAATAAAAAAGATTGCATAGGAATACTATAAACAACAGTATGTCCACAAACTAGATTACCTAGATAAAATGGATGAATTCCTAGAAACGAACTATAAAACTGACTCAAGAATAAATAGATAATTCAAATAGACAAATCACGAGTAATGAGATTGAACCAGCAATTTTTCAAACTTTCCACAAAGAAAAGCCTAGGCCAGGTGCCTTCACTGATCAATTCTACCAAGCATTCAAATAATATTTTTTGCTGAGTGCAGTGGATCACGCCTATAATCCCAGCACTTTGGGAGGTGGAGGGGAGAAGACTGCCTGAGTCCAGGGGTTCGAGACCAGCCTGGGCAACTTGGCAAGACTTCGTTCTACAATAAATCAAAAAATTATCTAGGCATAGTGGTGTGCACATGTGGTTCCAACTACTTGGAAGGCTGAGGCAAGAAGGATCACCTGAGCCCAGCAGATTGAGGTTGTAGTAACTGTGATCGTGCCACTATACTCCAGCCTGAGTGACAATGTGAGACTCTAACCCCCCCAAAAAAGTTATACATATTTTTTTTAATTTGTGTATAAGTATTTGTTTGAATACTTGTAACTTCATACATATATATTCATATACATATTTATTTATTGGGCCCAAGTGTAATTTTGCTACATTGATATACTATACTGTGGTGAAGACAGGAGCTTCATAGGATAAGTAGAATTTAACAACAAAAATAACTGGAAAATAACAAGTGTTAGAAAAGATATATGGAAACTGGAACCCTTGTACACTGCTGGCAGGAACGTAAAATGGTGCAGCTGCTGTGGAAAACAATTTGGTCATTTCTCAAAAGTTAAACACAGAATTACCATATGACCTAATAAGTCAATTTCTAAGTATATATATTCAAAAGAATTGCAAACGAGTATTCAAACAAATACTTGTACACAAATGTTCATATTCACAATAGCCATAAGGTGAGAACAACACAAACATCTATTCATCAACTAGCAAAATGTGGGGGCGGGGGGGAGGTATGTGTATTTGTGTGTGTGTATGATAGACACACACTAAAAAATTAGACACAGCCCTAAAAAATTACTGATACATGCTACAATATGGAGGAACCTCTAAAATATCATATTAAGTGAAAGAAGCCAGACATAAAAGATCATATATTGTGTGATTGCACTTATAAGAAATAACCAAAATAGAATTAGAGACAAAATGCAGATTGGTGATTGTCAGGAGCTGGGGAGAGAGGGGAAAATAGGAAGTGACTAGTGAATGAACATGGGGTTTTCTTTTGATATGATGAAAATGTTTTGGAACTAGATTGAAATGAAGGTTGTACAATATTGTGAATGTACTAAATGCCACTGAAGTGTACACTTGAAAAATTATTAATTTTACATTATATGAATTTTACCTCAAACAGAATATTTAAAAATAAAAATTAGGTCTCATTAGATTTAGCCTGATTATTTACGTAGGCATAGTAAGAAGTGTAATTTACCATACAGACCTTAAGCTTGCTTTGCTGGAAGTTTTCATAAGTTATCTCAATTTGAACTTTTTTAAGCCTTTTAAGGCTAAGAAGCCAAACTTAGAAGATTTTGCCTGCAGTACCTATAAATTTAGGAGAATTGCTCTCTTTTCGAGGTCTTCAAAATATTCTAAGCTTCCAGAGCCCACCAGGAAAGAGCCTTTCTTACTCACTTCTGAGGCTGGGAACCCTGTAAGTCAGGTACCAGGCTAGTTTTCCCAAGATGACTTTGTATGCATTGGCTCCATAAAGTCAGCCTTAGTTCCTTAAAAGTGTCTGATCATATCTGATTCAATGAGCATTATTCACAAATATGACATTCCAGAAAAGACCTTGTTTACATACCAATGTTTCCAATGTTTTCCTGGTTAGAAGGACAGGCAGATTTTTAGTGAACCTTTGCAGATAATTATATTGCTATGAAAATGAGAATACTCAGTGACAGTTTCCAAATCCTGGAGAATTCAGGCAGGGGAAACCATTTACAAATGTTTCATTTCTGCTTACAAAACCATACTCTACTGAATAGTTATGAGTTACAAATAGTATAAGAAAGAATATAAATGGAAGATGAGTTTCTTATGTATCTATAAAATAGAATGTTAAAGCATTAGCAGCATCCCCAACAAAACCCAGTCATCCATCATCAGTTCATTCAGGTCTATGTAATTAGCTCTTGTTCCACTCCACCTTGGATTAGCAGTCTGACTAACCCACCAGCTTCTCAACTAGAGTTCTCAAAATCCTGACTCATTTCACTAATGTTGTCTCAAAGTTGTGTAAACCATCTCATCAGAAGCATAATTCTTTTCTACAGGGTTCTGAGAAAGTCCCTTGTTGAAGATGAAGCCCTCTAGCTTGTAGCTGATTCCATGTGCTTTCAGGGAGGCATCAGAGTAAAACATAAAAAGCTATCTATTTGTAGATGATAAAAGACATACAATAGCTGTGGCTAACTTATTACTAATCATTTGCAAAAGGGAAAAATATGATGAGAGTTCATTACAAGAATAATAATGCAACTGACAAAGAAATGTAGTTGTTTCCGTGGCATTTAAAATAAGATAAAAATCAATCCAAAATGTTTTAGACAAAATATCTATAAATATAATAATTAACCCTTGTTTTAGTCTGTTTTTGTTCCTTTAAAGGAATGCCTGAGGGTGGGTAATTTATAAAGAAAATTATAAAGAAAATTTATTTGACTCATGGTTCCACAGGCTGTACAAGAAGCATTGGCGTCGGCATCTGCTTCTGGTGAGAGCTTCAGGCTGCTTACACTCATGGCCGACAGCGAAGTGAGGCCTGTGCAAATCATTTGATGAGAGGAAGCAAGAGATGGGGAAAGGTTCCAGGCACTTTTTAAACAACCATCAGCCGGGCTCGGTGGCGCAGCCTGTAATCCCGTGCCTTTGGGAGGCTGAGGTGAGTGGATTGCATGAACC
>NW_007258143.1:363884-381271 GCF_000164805.1 Carlito syrichta | reverse complement strand
TTCAGGTGAGTGGATTGCCTGAGCCTGCGGGTTCGAGACCTGCCTGGGCAGCGAGACCTCATCTCTGCAATAAATCAAAAAATCAGCCGGGTGTAGTAGCGCGCGCCTGTAATTCCGGCTACTCAGAAGGCTGAGGCGGAAGGATCGCTGGAGCCCAGCAGGTGGAGGCTGCGGTGGCCGGGAGCGGCCACTGCACTCCAGTCTGGGCGACAGAGTGAGACTCCAACTCAGAAAAAAAAACCAAAAAAACAACCACCTTTGTGCAGGGGGATGGGGAAAACCACAGGAACTGATAGAGCAAATAATCATTCATTACTGCAAAGACAGCATCAAGTCATTCATGAGGGATCCACCCCCATGACCTAAACACTTCCTGCTAGACCCCACCTCCCACACTGGGAATCAAATTTCAGTGGGAGTTTTGGAGGACCAAAAATCCAAACAACAGCAACCCTATTTTCAAAGAAGAGGGGGTATTATATCTAATTGATAAAACTGCATGAACATTATCTTTATAGAGAAAAAAGACTCAGATATAATAATCTTGACATAATATACCATGAATATACCAAGCACATAGTTAGAATATATCAAGTACAACGGGCACAGTGGCTCATGCCTGTAAACCCAACACTTTGGGAAACCAAGGCGGGAGAATTGCTTGAGACCAGCAATTTGAGACCAGCCAGGCAACATAGCGAGACCTCGTCTCTACAAAAAATAAAAACTAAGCCAGGCATGGTGGTACATACCTATAGTCCCAGCTACTTGGGAGGCTGAGGTAGAAGATCATCTGAGTCCAGGATGTGGTGAGCCGTGATTATGCCACTGCACTCCAGCCTGGGCAAGGGTGAGACCCTGACTCAAAAAAAAAAAATCTTAAACATTTATATATTAATAAACTTTCATAGGTAAGTAGTATGAATCCCCACTCGAAAACTAGTGACTAGGAAGATGCTAGATTCAAAATAAAGAAGCAAAATTGAGAACAAGTTAACATTTTAAAAAACTGAAATTATGACTGAAAATACTATACTGTAGTTGCTTAATATCTGGCAAAGCAGCACCAAAATTCTAACAAATAGAAACATATCATAGCAAACAAGGGCATTAATAAATCTGTAGAAACTTCTCATATAGCATATAATTTCTGAAATGTTTATATTAATGACATTTTATCTATACCAATTTAACCTAGAGAAGGCAGAGCTTTTCTGATTTGACAACTCTTCTCATGTAACTCATCAATGGTAACATATCAAATAAACCTAATTATTTCTAGCACTTCTCTTTTTTATAAGGTAAAAGAGCAAATCCTGTGTGATTTTCCATGGGCCCTCTGGGACATAATTAAGATAGAATCATGGGTTATTGAAAAGTAATAGTTGGCTATGTATTTTACCAAAGTGACAATAAAATATTTTAAAAGTAAACATAGAAAGTAACATGATTATAAAGAATCTCAGCTCTTTCCTAAGTGAGAAGATTCTGCTTCCTTAAATAATTAAGCACATAATAAAGTCAACATAAGCCATAGAAGAGTACTCTGGTAAGACACAGAACCTTTATTATCAAAAATTACTCTAAAGCAAAACCATTACAATCTGTTATTAAGGAAAGACCAATAATCCAAAAACTTGATATTTTGACAGTGAGAAAACCAAACCAAATTTTAGCTCTGCATCAGTTATTTGACACTAAAGTTATTTTTGGAAATCTTATAAATGAACTGATCAAACATCAGCCAGCTTTGCCCTCAACAAATAAAATTCACCTTTCTGTGAACCCTCTGCAAGTTTCTGTATCCATATACATCCTTTATAATACAACTTCTCTAATTGGCAAAAAAAAAAGTTCATTAACAAAACCAAATATGTATAGCCTCTCTGAAGCATGTAAAAACAAAAAGCAAAAGCATATAACCCCCAAATTATGTGTAGTAATCAATGTTTCTCTTACTTAGAAATGGTGTAGGTATCTAATGAATATTCATTAATTGATTCAATTAGTATCAGCCCAAAGTTTTTAGTTACCTGAAGATCTTGTAAATTATCTTCAAGCTGATACACTACAAAACATAATTACTGTTGAAATAAAGTTTGTCAGAATAATGACTCAACTTGGTAAAACAAATTTACTTTTTTATAGTCTTAAGCATTTAGTAAAAGTAATGTGAGCTCATTCAATCAATAAACCTGTATATGTTTAGGAAGAACATACCCAAGAAGAATTGAAATCTACCTGTATATTATGCCTAACACTGATAAATCAGAAAACACATAGCTGATTTTAGTAAAGCAGAATTACTAAATTAGTCTTATTTGCCTAAGATTTACCTAAATTATGTGAACTTTAATTCTTAAAACATTTAAGTTTGTTTTTATGGGAATACTTTTGTTGGCAAGTTAAAAGTCCTGAAAATTCAATTTCCTTATTTTCTGGAAATTTTAAGAATGTCCTATTATTTCTATAAGCCAATGTGAAAAGAACTCCAGTAATTTAAGAGATTTTATAATCTCATTTGGTAATACCATCCAGAGGTAAGAAAATGTTACACATTCACACACGAGACATAAAGACCTTCCTGAATGACAGACATCATCATCATTATTCAGGCTATTGCCATGAGAATGTTCATTAATAAGGAACATCTTAAAAGAAAGGGGGCTGGGTGCGGTGGTTCATGCCTATAATCCCAGCACTTTTGGAGGCCAAGGCAGAAGGATCACTTGAGCCTAGGAGTCCAAGACCAGCCTAAGCAACATAGTGAGACCTTGTCCCTACAAAAATTAGCCAGGCATGGTGATATGCACCTGTAGTCCCCGCTACTTAGGACGCTGACGTGGAAGGATCGCCTGAGCTCAGGAGGTCGAGGCTGCAAGAGTCGTGATTGTACCCCAGCCTGGACATAGAGTGAGACTCTGACTCTAAACACACACACACACACACACACACACACACACACATGAAAAGGAAGGGAGCCAGGAGTTTTATTGAGTCAGGTAAACAAGGGAGTCATCTGCCAGTCTTATGGAAGTCATGAGGAAGGATGATGATTGTATTTTTTGTTTGGATGGTTGGTCTTTTTGTTTTTGTTTTTCGGTGCTTATGATTTATCTTTCTAACTTAATTGTAAGTTCTCCAAGTGAAGGAATTATGTCTTGTGTTGATTTGTATTCTTCCTCCCGGTCTTTTTCCTCTTTTTGCCCAGTGCTTAGTGTTTCATCCCATCTACCCAAAAGTTATTGATGTTCAGTAGGACAAATTATCTCTTTTTTGATGTGCTAAGGCAGTAGACATAAAATGTAAGCTTTTCATAATTGGAAAATAGCATTTGCATCCAAGAACTTTCAAAGTCACGTATTTAATTCTTACTTACAGAGAATTCATATATGGGAAAATTTCTCTTTTAGTTGGTTTGTTCCTGATTGTATACTTAAAGCCAAGCTAGTATTTGGCTAGATGATTGCTAAGTTCACCATCATAAAGCAAAGTCGATGTCTAGAGATATTTTTACTAACTTCCTGCTTGCCAGTGTACCTGATTCATTGATTCAGCCTGTGAACCAGGATACTATGTAGATTATGAAATATTATTATGGAAGAGATTTCATGCATTGTCTAGGCACTTGAAAGAGCTGATAGTCTCATAGTAGCAAAGATACCATTTTAACTGTTGCTTATGCCTGGAATTCTGTTTCAAGTAAAATCTCAGGGAGAATTTAGAAGAAATATGCTGGATATTTGAAGTATCTGTGGAAGCAAGAGAAAAGCATTTTGGTTGAAGCTCTCAAAATATAATATAATTATAATTAATATAGTAGAGTATAATATAATGATGAGAAAGAATATTCTTTTACATCTAATCAGCAAGGCTTAATGGAAGTGCAGTAAAGGAGCTGTTTAATGTTGACAAAAGGTTAAAATGACAGTATCACCAATAACAAAAAAATTAAAGAACACCAGTGAAATCAATGAAGATGACTTTAGTGAAGAAAACAAAATATTCAGAAAAGATTGCTTCACTCTTTATTGTAATAATTACATTTACAGAAAGGCAACCACATTATACTGCCTAGGAGGTTATGCACTTGTACACTCTACACTCAGCTTTTGTGAGCAACAAATGCCAAGACATTAAAAACAAAAACAACAAAAACTTCTAGGTTATGTCACAGGATCAGTACAGAGAATCCAGTTTTCAACATCTTCTACATTTGGCTGAACAAAATTGTCTTTAAGGTGCCTTCTAGATTCTAGCTTTCTTAAGGTCCCATAAGTGTTCATCATGATGATCCCAGGGTACCACACATTTTTTGAAGGGATCCCTGAATCATCAGAGAAAGGTTATGTCTTATTCAATGCAGTTATAATATTCTAATGCTTTAAAGATATGGGATTCTGAGTGAAAAATGTTACCAGTTTACCCGAATGTTTAACAAAACGCTTCATTCCCTGATCATTCTGGGCCGTTTACTATATAATCTTTGTAGGTTGATTTTTGTTTTTCTTAAAAGAAGGGGGAATTTTAAGGGACTAGATCTCAAGAGTTAGATCTTTGGCTGTAAAGACTTTCTTGGATTGCTTTTTGGCTGTTGGCTATAGCAACTTATTTTCTTACAGAGATGAAGCATCTGGTTTTTGTTATCTCAATGATGCTGTCCTAGGAATATTACGATTGCGACGGAAATTTGACCGTATTCTCTATGTGGATTTGGATCTGCACCATGGAGATGGTAAGCCCTTTAGCATCAAAGATGCTTTGCTGCTAGGACAGCAGGTTTTTATCAGTTAAGCTGCTTCTAGGCAACTGGTAAATGGAGAAATGCTTGTTGCAATTGAAGTTTTCCTAATTGAGAATTCTAAAGTAGGTAGTGTAAAGATTCCTCTAACTGATGCAATTCCTGCTTTGCTGCCAAGCCAGGCTCCTGTAATTTCCTCTGTAGCAAAGCTGCAGAGCTAGTAGAGAATGTTAAGAAGTGGAACTCTTACCCAGTGTTTACTCCATTGCTCAGTAACCTCCCTCAGACCATTTACATTGGTTCTAAGGGAAATCTTTGGTTAGAGGAAACAGTATTATTTCTTCTCATTGACTCTTCTCTCCAGATAGAACGGGTGGATGATGGGCTAGCATTCTGAATTTTTCACCAATAGGCTACCAACTCATATAGTGATCAGAATCCGTGCCATTTTCTTTGTATTGCTAAAATAGTTAGTGCTGCACAAACCCAGGACATCTTCCCTAACTTTTAATTGCAGAATCTCTTAAAAATTTGCCATACCCCATTAATCCCTCTTAGAAGACTCCACTGAAATGACTTATCCAATTCTCCTATGTACTTTCCATCTAGAAAGTAGCTCTCTGGTGACAGTTGCCACATTCTGTTTCTTTAAGAAATCTTGTCTGTGACACATATTTCCATTCATCCAGGAACACTTATCTAGTAAAGAATTATCCCCCTCCTCCCAGTATACATCAGAGATTACTGTTTCCCCAGGGTTTTTTTTTTTTTTAGGGGAAGGGGGCAGAGGACAAACTAACATAATCAAGGTATAAGGGAGGAAAAGGATATTATGTATATTATGTATCTGAAGTTAGGATTAGCTCTGCCGCCAAAACAGAAAAGAAGGAAGAAATTATTGAGTAAATTTCCCCAGGGAGCTTCACCTGCATGGATGCTACCATGGAACACTGACAAAAAATTAAAGGTAAGAAAGAAGAGAGTAGGGTTAAAACAACAAGCATACTACTTTGAGAACCATATTCACTGAATATTTGAATACTCTACCAGTACAAAACACAGCCTTGCTCAAAAACCTCCAGAGGTTCCTTATTGCCTATAACAAGGGGCAGCATTTAACCCATGACTTGCTTTTGTATAGCGAGTGAGCTAAGAGTGGTTTTGCCATTTTTAAGGGATTGTAAAAGAAATATGTGTGTGTGTGCACACGTGCAAAAGAGACTGTAAGCAGTTTGCAAAACCGAAAATGTTTGCTATCTAGCCACTTAGTTTGTTGATCCCTGGGCTAGAAGGGATGGTTCTCATACTTAAAATCTACATCAGGATGACCTGGAGAAGTTTGTTTTAAAATGTAGATTGCTGGGCCACAACCATCAGATATTCAGATTTAGTAGGTCTGGCATAGAACCAAATAATCTGCATTTGAACAACATCCTAACTGTTCTATAAACCACACTTTGAGAAACAGTGGTCTTCTAGATAAAGTCCACATTCTTTACCCTGTCTTTCAAGGTCTACCTCAAATAGGACTTACCTCGTGTTTCTAACCTTATATCTCATTACTTGCTGTCCAGGATACTCTATTCATTGAGTATGTCTCACTATTCATGACATGTCTCACTCTTCCCAGACATGTGTCACTATTCCCATATCCCTGACTTACTTTGCCTCTCTTTCTCCTAATTTGCTTTTGCCTTCTCCTTCCCCAAGTTCTATCCATTCACTCAAGTTCCAATAGTAGCAGATTTTCCCAGATCACTCCAACCCAGAGTTCCCTCCCTCAAGTCCTGTATTGTTTATGTCTCTGATTTTATATTTAATTATATATTGTCTTGTATTATTTAATTTTTAATGTGTATATGTCTTCTTTTCCCATAGAAACTTTAAGTTCCTTCAGATCAGAGATCAAGCTGCTTACTTCTTCCAGTCGTTTTTTTTAAAGATGAGGGGGTACAATTCAGAATTGGGTATACAAGTGATTTCTTCCAGTCTTGCATAATGCCTTGAACCAACAATACTATGCCTATAGTAGTGGTTTAGTAAAAATTTGTTAAATGAATGAATGATTTTAAAATTTAAACCATTAATATCAAAGTTCAAGAATAGAATCAGCTTTGTAGAACCATATGAGAATGAAATAAGACTGTCACCTGAAACCATTCTTTCCATTTGCAATGTTATTTCTACACCCTTTAGCGTTTCCTGTTTTAGCCAACTTTTATGGTGTGTTTCATTTTGGTTTATTTCCCCTCTTCAGCAACCCCCTTCCAGTGACCCCCTGCCCCCCCCCCCAAACTCTTTCACATTTGGTTTACTTTAAATCTCCCATGATTCCATAACTAGTATCCTGTGGTGGCTTCACTAGCCACTTCTATCCCATCCTTGCCTTCTTTAATCTACCTAAGCACTCTGCTCTTTCCCACCAAATCCATATCTTCTGCCTATCTGTGTGGAATACTCTACAAGTACAAAACACAGTCTTGCTGAAGGTTTTTGAGCAAGGCTGTGTTTTGTACTGGTAGAATATCCTCTTTTAAGTCTGATTTTATAACCATACCTAATGATACTTCCCCTGAGATGAAATACATATGGCCACTAAACTTGTGGAAAGGTGATCAACATCCTAATGCCCAGAGAAAGGCAAATTAGAATAAGATCATTCTTTCTGCCTAAGATTAAAAAGAATAATGATAGTTTGGGAACTCTCATACATGATTGCTCAAAGTGTAAATTGGTATATGTATAGATAAATAAATAATCAGGATTTTAATGAATTATCCTTGTTTATACTTCAGTTTCTAAGTTGAAATGCTATTTTTATTTACTTAGTTTTGTTTTATTTTGTTTATTTCATGCTTTGTACCTGGAACCTTTAATTGGATTTAACTGCCTCCCTACGGCAAAGCATAAGGCTTGGGAAATTCAAACATACCTGTTTTATACAAATAGAATTAATATTTTTTAATATTAATTAAGTCTAATGAAGACTGAAAGCATTAAGTAAAAACAAAGACGATTTCATTGTTTGAAGTATAAAAGAGGATAGTACCTGAATCTGCTAATAGTCCTTCTGTTTTACAGATTGATTATCTGAACATAGCCTGAACTATTTGTGCTTCCAAGAGGAAAGGGGTAGAGGTAGGCAGTGTGTTTAGCTGTATAAGTAGTGACTTGTGAGAATTACTTTAAACACTAGCTTTTATCTCTCAGGTCTCAAACCATTTCTGACTCAGTAGAAATGGAAAGGAAACCCCTTTGCAGAAAAGAAATCCCCCATATTTCTTCATGCTTTAAAACTCTGTTGTAAGGCTTGTTAAGAAATAAGGTGTTAGGTTGGTAAAAGTGTTAGGTCAGTGGGCCAGTGGGCTGAGTCAGTGCTGCAGGTAAGGTGCAAAGAATTACACAGAAATTACATTGAAAAAATATAGTTTATTTAGAAAGGGATTAGAGAGGGATTGTGAATCCACCTCCCCAAGATTGTGGAGGTGGTAGGAGCTTAAAGAAAAGTAGAACCCCTGGCTACGTGAGGTTAAATGCTTTTTAAAGCTTTCTGTTGGTAGGGCAGGTCACCAGGGTAATGGGGTGGTGGTCTGTCTCACAGAGGTCACGAAGGGCTGATCAAAATAGATTCAGTCAGCTTGGCCCTTTATGACTGGAAGACAAATACTTGGAATAGAAAAGTAATCAGTACCTGTGGGGTTGCAAGACAATTATCAATAGCTACCTACAGGAAACTGGTTCTGTCCTTTGTTAATTATTGAGGAGAAGTTAAAGTATTTTGCTAAGAAAGCATGACAGAGTTAGGCAGTGTTAAAATGGCTACACGTTAGCTAAGGTTACTACCATTTCATTTCCTCCTCTTGTTCTAAAATATTCTTATTTAATACTGGGGAATGTGGAGGTGGTTTGTTTTCTGTAGCTACTTCCTGCTGAATTGAGGCATAAGAGATCTCCCTACCTGCCTAAAGTAAGAGGAAAGGATGAGGGAAAAGGAACCAATGGAGTTGTTAGAGTATTTTTAGTGTCTGTACACAAAGCTCTGTGTAAAAGCACATACTATTAGAATTAATAACACCATATTAAGGGCTGTTATAGCCACTTTTATGACATATTAAGGCTTTGATGTTTAGTAAGATGTATTCACATATAGTTACCCCTGTGGGTTTGGCACCCTTTATAGGAATCCAGGCAGCTTTCACTATTGCACCAGTGAATTCCTTACTCCATATGTGGACATCCCCACAGCTTATCTTCAAGTTCCTTTGGATTTTGTGATGGGGATTTATAGACAGTTTTGAGGGATTTTAAAAGGGAAAGATTTAGGAAAGTTAGGACCATTTCTGTTTTACATATACAGAGGACACCATAGATGTTGGAAAGTGGAGGAAAATAAGTCTGATCAAAGAAAAAATATATAATAAATATTAAGATACTTTGAGAAAGTCTGAAGGAAAAAAATTGACAATGTTAGTTTGGAGGCATGTAGTTAGATTGTAGTTTAAATTGACTTGAAGAGTAAAAAAAAGAAACCTTGCTTTTTAATAGACAGCAGGGGGCTAACTGAATTCATCTCTCCCTCCTCCCCTCTGTTGTGTATAGGAGAAAATTCTTTTGGAGATTGTCCATTAAAAGGCTCATGTTCTGGTCTCTGGGTAATATTTTGGCCTAGCATTAGTGTAATTGATATTAATGGTTAATTTATAGAAATAACTAAACTTTTTATAAACTTGACTGTTCAGAGTTTGTATTATACAGTCTTTTATAAACCATATATATATCATTATACAACATACTTGAACGCTTTATCTTTGTTCTATACTTTTCTCCTTTTAAAATAACCAGTTATTTTGTTATAGGACAAAAATTTACCATACAAGATTCTTTCCTATACAAAATTATTTTTTTCTTTATATCTTTTCTTACCAAAAAAACATTTTTATACCAAAAACTTTCTTTACATCTCTCCATTGCTTTCTGGTTTCTTTCTTTTTACTTTTTATAGAACATTTTACATCTATAATTTGAATTAACCTTTAGTAACTTTTGATTAATACAAGGCTATATGATTTCAATATGGATGACAAGGAATAAATGGCTGGCACTTGTGTTAATTAAGAAATTCATTTGGGTTCTAGTGCCCTAATATTCATCTGGGGGTTGTTGGGTTGATGGTGAACTAGTGCTGCGTATTTTAGCAGATTTTTAGGCCTCCTCCGTGGCCACCAATTTTGAGCCAGGTGTTCTCTCTCCCCTCTGGAGATGGGTGTACCTGCTCCCCAATGGCTGTGTGGCCTGCACAGTGGACAAGGTTGTGGAGGTTTAGACCTTTTGGGGGCTACTATGCTTCAAGTGCCCCTGCAGACTGTACCCATAGCATCAGACACCATACCTCTTATCAAGTTAGTTCTTACCAAGTCTCTGTTGGGCAATTGAAGTTTCATTGCTAATGGTGACTGCCAATTGGGATGCCTGTTTTGTGACCCTCTGGTCCTACTGTCCTCCATGTTGACATCCTTTTGTTTCTCTAACGTCTTGGCTAAAAAAGAAAAAAAAAACGAATCCCCCCAAATTTTTTGTAATTTGAAGTTTGATATGTGTACTTTTAAGTCTAGCCTCTGCAACAGGCATTCAATGCTCCATTGGATATAATCTTGCTTGTAAACTAGCGAAGTCAATTAAGAAAAATGTCTATACATATGAAACTTTTGACTGTTTCTCCATTTGTAATGATCTGATGTAGAACTCTTTTAGAGTGAGCAGACCATGTAGATGTGAAATGATCTGTCCCTACTTATTTTCAATTGTGAACAGGCAGATTTGTTAAGATCCTTTACAAATTACTAAGTTACAGTCTAGAAGTTGCCAGAGGTGTGGACAATTAGGTGTCAGTGATCAGTTCTCATGCGTCATTGTGCCACAGAGAGAGTAGCCAGCATTTTGCCCATCCTGCAGGAGAAATATCAGGCTCTGTAAAGTGACAAATAAGTGGGAATGGCTATAGTTCCTATGCTCCATTGTGTCACACAGAGAGTATTTTGCACTTAAAGCTTTACCTGTTCTGTAGGGAGGGAGCTAGTCAGATACAATAAGGTGACTCAACTTTTTCCCAAAAAAAACTTTAGCAAGGCTGACATAATAAATACTGATGTTATCTAGTACTATTACTTTAGCACATGGTAAAATTGTAAGATTTTACTAGAGCGCTTGAAAATTTGGTTTGGAAACGCAGATTCGAATAACAATAGGCTGTTTTTTTCCTGTAAGTTAACAGGATTAGTTAATTAACACATGGTCCTTTTGCTTCTGTCCAGGAAGAGGGCTGATAATCCCAGTTTAGATCTAATTTGAGAGAGATTTATCATCAAAAAAAGAAACATGAACTTTAATAATACCTTTTGTCCCAGCTGCCTCCCTGAGGGGAAACTGGTAAGCCTCCATGGAAGCCTGAAAGAACCTCCCAGAACAGGCAGCAGAGAAGTCAGGGAAGGAGACGGTGCACATGGCTCAATCTTTGCTATAGCTAGAGGTACTATTGGGTAGTGAGGGAGGAGACTGAAACTGGGAAAAACAGGGAAGATTGGTTGGCTGGGTCTGAGTTGTCAGGGGAAAAGCAGGAAGGAGGTAAAGTAATTAAAGAAGGAGTTAGAAAGAGTATGCCGCAGGAAGAACAAAGGGTTCAGAGGGACACTATTTTGAAAACCTTGGACCGTTTGCCCTTGTGGCGACAATAGGTCAAGCTAAAGGAGAGTATTAGAGACAAAAGACTTCCTGCCTTGGGCCAATCTCCTTGTTGCCTAGCTGGTATTAAGGAGATGCTTAGGGCAGGCTCTCCTCTCTAGTGAGAGGGTCCTGTGACCTTCTAGAATGCAATTCAATGAGGGGGCCTTGGCCACCCCATTTTGAGGGTTCCCTGTGAGGAGTCCTAAAAGGAGAGAGGGATTGGTCCTGAGAACAGTTCGAGAGGCCAAAGAGAGAAAAACATTCATGTTCTCAGTTGGCATCCCAAAAGAGAATCAGTGAAATTAGCCTGTGTGGGTGTGGTATCGAGTGAGAAAGGACATCCCCTTAACTCCTCAGCCCACCAAGGGCAGTCCTTACACCACAGCAAGGCTGCTCCCATATGTGTTTGAAAGACTTGGCACCAAAATTTCTAAAAGAGGGAGCCCCAGAGCCCCAGTAAAAACTTCCAAACAGTGACAGTAGCCCCTTGAGATTGTTCTTAGACCTTCTAATAAAGGATAGGGTAACACATGAACTCACTGGTGATGTAACTTCTTATCAGATAAAGCTGAGGTGACAGGGAGAAGTCTGACCGATGTAGCTCAGCAAGGCAATTGGGGTAAGAGGGCAAACAGCAGAGAGAGAGGGAGCCAGGAGCCAAGAACTTTGTCTCTCACCCTATCAGGCAATGGCTATCCAAAACCTTTCTTCAGAGGCCTTCCTGCCTTTCCAGGGGGTAACCCTGGAAAAAAGGCCATCAGTTGCCTTCCAAGATCTAGTCTGGTCCACAAAGAAAATGTGAGAACTTGGTTTAGAGAGGAAATAAAGAGCAGACTCTAGTCTCCCACCCTGTTGGGCCTCAGCAAACTACAGCCTTTCCTCGGGACCTTCAAGCTCACCAGAGAGCAGCCCCAGCCTGAGCCATTTTCCAGCACAGTCCACAGAGAAACTCAAGTTGGAAAAGAGGAGAGTGAGAGAGAGCATGGAGGGAACTCCACAAGGAATAAAATCCCCATAAAGAGCCACAAAATGTTAGGTCAGCAAAAATGTTAGGTCAGTGGGCCAGTAGACTGAGCCAGTTCCACGGGTAAGATGCAAAGAATTGCACCAAAATTCGAGTGGAAAATATAGTTTATTTAGAAAGTAGATTAGAGAAAGAGAGTGAATCCACCTCCCCAAGATTGGGGTGGAGGCCAGAGCTTAAAATCATGGCCTCAGCTACTTGAGGTTGAATGCTTTTTAAAGCTTTCCTTTGGTGGGGCAAGTCGCCATGGTGATAGAGTGGTGGCTTGTTTTACATCATTATGAAGGGGGCAGGTAAGCACAGGAACTGTTACCGCAGTGATGGGGTGGTGTCACATAGGTGATACTGTGTCACATAGGTCATGAAGGGTTGATCACAAGAGATGAGGTCAGCTTGGCCCTTTATGGCTGGAAGACAAATCCTTAGAATAGAAAAGTAATCAGTACCTGAGAAGTTGCAAAACAATTATCAATAGCTCTTCTGGGAAACTGATTCTGCCCTTTGTTAATGATTGAGGGCAAATTAAAGTATTTTGCTAAGAAAGCATGACAGAGCTAAGCAGTGTTAAAACGGCTGAACTTAGCTAAGGTTACTCCATTTTGGAATTTCACTCTTTCACAAGGTTATGGGTATTTTCAGGCTTCCATGTTTTAGCCAGAAAGATAGCTAAAATAAGCTACTTAGCATGCATAAAACTTTGGGTGACCTGTATTGATAACCAAATCTGCATTATAGAGAGAAATTTATAATTAGGTTTTCTCTATATAATGGTTAATATTTCTATCAGTCATATTTTTCAAAAAGTTATCATATCGTACTCATTCTTCTTTGAATAAAATTTAACTAGAATCACTTAAACAAAATAAAACATAAAAATTCCAAGATGGTACCAATTTTCTTTATTCAGTTCTGTTGATAATGTCTCAATTCTAGGCTCTTACCTTTCCCCACCATTTAGAACAGGTTGTCAAAGAGTACTCAGATACCCCATTGCTTAGAAAGGAAGAGTCCACTTATAGTTTGCCATGAGTTTGAATAGGAACATCCAAACTTCACTTGGGACCAGAGTTCTACCTCATCCTGTAATTACAGAGATGAGAGACCAGAGATTTATGTTACTTTTATTCTTCAGCTTATTGGCTTTATTATTGCTGCCTTCTCATCTCCCCTCCTTCCCTTAGCTGCTTTCTAGATTTTCAGATGTTGAAAATAGGAGTACCATATGAGAAGTAATTCTTCTGACATTTCTTTCTCTGGTAGGTGTAGAAGATGCCTTCAGTTTCACCTCCAAAGTCATGACCGTGTCCCTGCACAAATTCTCTCCAGGCTTTTTTCCAGGCAAGTGATCTATGTGCTCAGTATTACATTTGATGAATAAATACCGAACTTCTTCTAGATATTTCTTATATGTTATATTTGGATAGTTCCATGCTTTTAATACCTTATTGGTTTTTTTCTTTGCAAAATTTTAACACAAGTCACTTCAGGTGACAATACAAGAGGAATGACTAAATCTGTTTGTCCAGATGAATTTTTATGGACTGTCAGCAGACACGTCACTTACACCTACTATGCTATCAAATATTCCATGTAACTCTTAATGTCCTGATAAGTATAATTATATACTGATCTTATGTCAACCTAAAAAGCATGAGAAGTCAAAGAAGCTAATCTCTTATTGTTTTATTTAATTCAGTAAGATAGAAACTAAAGTTTTTCAGTTTCCCTATGGTATGCCTACTTCTTCAGTGTTGTTTACAAAAGTTACTTCTTAATGTTATTTTTCTTAATTTAATTCCCTTAGAAGCCATCACTAAGTTAAGATTGTTCTCCTAATTGACATTTTCAGTCTTCTGAATTCCTATCAGAGAAACTTTTACATTTTCTTGTTTCTTGTGTTCTTAATAACTGATCATGGTGCTCTTCTCTTTTATAGGAACAGGTGATGTGTCTGATGTTGGACTAGGAAAGGGACGGTACTACAGTGTAAATGTGCCCATTCAGGATGGCATACAGGATGAGAAATATTACCACATTTGTGAAAGGTATGGTAGTAACACTGAGCCAGTAACAAGTGGATTGCATTTCTTTTTTTCTTTTTTTTTTTTTTTTTTTTTTTGAGTCAGAGTCTCACTTTGTCACCCAGGCTGGAGTGTAGTGGCACAATCACAGCTACCGCAGCCTCAACCTGCTGGGCTCAGGTGATCCTTCTGCCTCAGCCTTCCAAATAGCTGGAACAACAGTTGTGTGCCACCATTCCTGGCTAATTTTTTTATTTGTTGTAGAGACAAGGTCTCACCATGTTGCCCAGGCTGGTCTCAAACTCCTGGACTCAGGCAGTCCTCTCAACTCAGTCTCCCAAAGTGCTGAGATTACAGGTGTTAACCACTGCACCCAGGCTGAATTGCATTTCTGTGGATAAAATGTCCTCCATCTCACAAAATTTTTGTTTCCAAAGAACAATGCAAAAAAGAAAACCACTATATACCCATGTAGCTTTGTACGCTGTTCATTATGCTTGTTTGCTCAGTAGCCATCCCCTGTTTGGGAGGGCCAAGCAGTTGGACAAAAGTCATGATCCAGGCTTGATCTTACCTGCTACCCAGTATGATTAAGACTACCCCAAGAGCAGAGCTTTTAGGCTGTCCTGGAGAATCCCTTGTCTGCTACTTTCTTAGCTAAAAAAAACCCTACATGTATATGATTTCATTAGCCTGGTAGGGTCAATTTGTGTTTTCAGGGTTCATTATGGAGACCTGTGCTTCCCTCCACTGGTGTGAATATTACAGAGAATAATAAATATTATTATTTATTGTGGGTTCTTGAGTTCTATTCACTGTATTAAAACTGGAGTCCAAAATCTGTTCTTTCTACACTATGGTTAAGGATTAAGTTACAAACACTCATAGACAGATATTTTGGTGCCAATGTATAGATCATTGGGGTTGAAAAGTCCTACAGAATGGTGGGGGGGGGTGCTAAACTCATTTTCATAAAAATTGAAATTGGTCAGGCACAAATTCACTGCTGACAATGGCAGCAGAGAAAACAAGTTTGACTAAAAGTCAGCCAGTGGACATTATTGAAGGAAAATAATGGGGCTTAAAGTACTCTTGATCCTCCCCCACTCAGCTCAGATTTCTCCCAACCTCTGGTGGAAAACAGGGACTTCCCAAAGGAGCCTCCCTACATTGGCTGTCATCACTGGCAGTTATATAAACAAAGTAGAACTATTAAATAAAAACTTTGTGCTTCAAAAATGCTTCTTAGCTCAGGGCATTTGGCACACCAGGTCATCGTTCAGTCATTTGGACAGCACTTTTTTTTTTTTTTTTTGGAGGCTGCCATTGATGGTTTAATTGCCCTTCTTTGTTCCCTATAGCCTCTGGTCTGTCCTTGAGATGTGCAGATCAGAGCTGCTTATGTAACTTTACCAATGAAGATGTCCTGTGGTTCTGTGTAAAAGGAGAATTATTTTGTTTTGCTTTTAATCCCCTTCTTGACAGTGCCCAACATTTTGTTGCCTTTTGTCTTTTTCTTTCTTTTTTTTTGCCATTGCAAGAAACTATGTTATTCTCTTTAGCACACTGTCCACGGGGTTTCCTAGAGTTCTTTCCTGGGTCTTAACTGAAAGGTCAGCACTCATCATCCTGCAAGTATAGTTTGTATATCTTCCCCTCCAAACGGATCACCTTACATGTGCTCCTATCGAAGTTTATTTGCCAGTCATAAAACCTCCTGGGATCATCCTTTATCACCCATCAATTTGGCATTTCACTGCCTAAAAGCTGAGTATTATCTGCAGACTTGAGGATTTCCCAGTGGCCACCCCCAAGGAAGTCTATTTATCGTACTTCAGTGAGAAAAATGTCTGTTTCTTCCCTATATTTTCTTTTTTTTTTTTTCCTGTAAGCCAGTTTCTACTACATGATAAAAAAATATATTTTAAATCCCATGGTAATTCATATTTTAAAATAGCTTTGGTATCAAACTTAAATGGAAGCTTTTTAGAAGTAAGTTTAGCCCTAAGGAAAAGATCTATAGAAGATTACCCATGATTTTACACATGATTTCTCTTTACAGAAACCATGTTGCCACCTGCATCCCAGTAGATTGATGGCTTTTCTGTACAGGAGCTAGCATTTGTAAAGATTCTTCCAGCTTACTTACTAAAGACCCAAACACCAGTTTATAATTCTCAGAGTTCCTTTTGCCTATGGAGCCACTGGCAATTCACATAGTGCTCATTCAGAAAGATGAACAGATTCCAGGCTTGCATCAGAGGGATAAGAAGTTTTTTTTTATTTCCTTCAGAAGTCGAGTTTGGTAAGGACATTATGTGAAGGCACCTCTGATTCCAAGGGTGCCAGGAAGGCTTCCTGGCCCAAACATCCCTCCCATTTGTTGGGCTAATACTTAAAATTCCCTTACCAAGACACATACTTTTACTCTACAGTTAGAAATAGGCTTTAAAATGAAATTTTGGCATAACCTCTCTTCCTCACACCTACTCTGCCATAGGTACACAGTGCCGTTCTTGACAGTGGATTTTGAAGGGTTTAGTGTGTGAGTGCCCTGAGTATTCAGAAGAACAGGAGTTGGGTAGTAAAGCAGCAAAGGGAAAGGGATACCAAAATAATAACAATCTCTTCCAGCTAAACAGTTTTGCAGAGTGCCAACCCTGGTAACTAGATCATTCGGTCTCAGTCATTATGCTTTTAACTACTTCTGGTGTGTGGCTTGGAACCAGAGTCTTTTTTACATTTGCCATTATTACCTCTGACGCATTTACCTACCTCAAAAGATATATTTGACATAGGAATGTCTTACTCTTTAAACAAAACTTTAAAAGCTTATGTGCTATCTTCTTTTTTTTTTTTTTTTTTTTGAGTTGGAGTCTCA
>NW_007258143.1:310978-363692 GCF_000164805.1 Carlito syrichta | reverse complement strand
AAGTTGCCCAGGCGGGTCTCGAACCTGCGGGCTCAGGCAATCCATTCACCTCAGCCTCCCAAGGTGCAGGATTACAGGCTGAGCCACTGAGCCCGGCTTGCTATCTCCTTTTCATCTTTTTTGTTCCAAAATTCCATTGGTTCTCTGGCTGACTCTTTACCTGTAATATATAGGGCCTCTTATTGCTTATTACTTTCAAGATGCTCTCATTTTTGTTTGTCACCCAGTTTCTAGTTTGCTCCTGAACTGCCTCTCCCTGTTGAATTCACTTAAATAATTTTTCCTTTTTCCCTTTTTTCTTCCTTCCTTCCTTCTTTCCTTCCTTCCCTCTCCTTCCCTTCTTCCCTCCTTTATTACTTCCTTTCTTTTCTTTCCTTCCTTTCTTCTTTTTTGCCTCCCTTCCTTCCTTCATTTCTTCTTTCCCTCCTTTTTTAAATAAGATGATTGTTTTCTTCTTTTGTATCCTTTTTTTTTTGCCAGTTAGTCTGTCAGGAACTTAATGGTTTAATCTCAAGCTTTAACACACCCCTTTATTTAAAAAATGACTTTGAGTTTCTTTTTGTAATAGACTCGATATGGAATCTTTACAATAGCATTTTCTAATTCCAAAACACCTTGGATTCCATTATATAGAAATAACAAATTTCACAATTAGATCTCCCTGTCATTCAATACTAAAAGCAAGGGCAACTAATTCCCAAAAGATCCCTATAATTTCCATGAGAGCGACCAGAGTTGGTATTATAAGTAGAGCCCTGTTTTAACTAGCATAAAGGAATATCAACATTGTTCTTATAATCATGCCTCCTCCCTCAAGGAAGCTTATGACCCCAATATAGAGATGATAGAGGTATATTATATTTTTGGTTTACATGAAGGCCCACCAACCCTACCTCATCCCCACCCACACACACATATGCATATACCCAAAAGGATTTATGGGAGAAGGAGGCTGCTCTGGGAGAGGGAGGCTGCTCTGCGAAAGAGAAGGATTGCTAGTTCCCAAGCTTTGCCATCTGAAAGAGGAAATATCGCTCTGTGTTTAACCTGTTTGCTCTCTAAGTATATATGAATGCAATCTAAGATCATCTCAATAATGTTTACACTGTTACCTAAAACACTGTGTTGATGATTTTGGGAGCAGTTACAGTTAAGAATTGTGAGAGAGAAGGACAATGACAAGTACTGTTTTGTTGTTGGTTCAAGGAAGATTTTGATAAATATTAGGGCACCAGTCTGACACCTCAAATCTTGCAAGATGACCCAACTACTTGCCCACTCTGAACTGTCATAACATATTGGAGTTTGAATGAACAAATACTTCTTAGTAAACTATTATAAGTATTAGCCAATACTTCCTAGTTTGTATCCTACCTATCATTTCAAAACCCTAACAACCAGAAAGCATTCTTTACTAAACATCTGGTTATTAATATATATCTCATAGGAAAGCTATATATATGGTACTTATAACATGTAGAGGTTCATAAGCTGAAGTTGACAGTTCAAGATTTAGAAAAACAATTACATTTTATTAAGAATATTCAACTATTCAACTTTGTAAGATAATGAAATACAGATACTGCATAAATATTTTAACAGAAAGAAGACTCTGTTGAACAGACTTCTCAATGAATAAGACTTATGAAAGACTCTATTAACCTGGAGTTCTCATTCACTAACAGTCTTTATATCCATATATGCAGAACTTTGCTAGTTAGAGCTACTAACCTGACCAAAGAAATAACCTTATTCTAGTGAACCAGGGTTGATAATGATAGTTATTAAAAACAGAATCTTTGCCAAGCACAGTGGCTCACACCTGTAATCCCAGCACTTTGGGAGGCTGAGGCAGGAGGATTGCTTGAGCCCAGGAGTTCAAGACCATTCTAGCAACATTGCAAGACCTTGTCTCAAATAAATAAATAAATGAACGAACAAACAACTGAACGAATGAATGGTCGCCTGAGCCTAGTAAGTTGAGGCTGTAGTGAGCCATGATCATGCCACTGTACTCCATCCTGGCGAGAAAATGAGACCCTGACTCAAAAAAAAAAATTAAAAATAAAAAAAAGAATTTACCTGTATTTTGTCTTTGGCTTGTTTACTTTGAGTTCTATGACTTATTTTACATAGCTCAAAATTGAAAGAACCTTTTCCCCCATCAAAAGCATAAGCCTAAAGAAAAATTCAGAGACCCAAGAAGTGAAAAAAACTTAATATTTTTATCTTTTTCCTTTTATGAGAGAAATATTATACTTTTCTTTTTTAAATAATTATTTTATAGCTCTTCAACTGCTTTTTGGAACATTAATTCTGCTATTAGTGGGCTAGCAGAGTAGCCTACCTAGAAAGAACTTGTTCTCTAGGACAACAGCAGAATCATTAAAGAAATAGCTCATTTACGACAAAGTTTTTATTCCTGGGTGGAATCTTTTTGTCCATCTATACTCAGCCCCACTGATACCCAACAAGGAGAAGAAAAAACATAGCATTAATACTTACAATAGTATCTTTGTAGTATAGGCTTACTGCACAAGAGTTTTCCTTAGACTGTGTCATCACGTCTGAAATATGTCAGTGGTATTTTAAGCATAGGCTCAAGTCCTGTGGGTCCAGGGCCAAAATTCACCTCTTTAAGTTACTCTGACCTTTCTATAAAAGAATTGATCACTTCAAGTCATTTTATAGGATTTTAAAAACATTAATTAACACAAGGAGAGTAGGGAGAAGAGCTACAAAGCTACATAGCTTATTATGTGCCTGATGCTATCCTCAACATTTGACATGTATTTTTATGTGTGTTATCTTTGTTTTTAAGCAATAAATTGGTTTTTTTTATTTTTAATTTTAAAGATGTGGGGTACAATTCAGAGATGTATGTATCTTTAAATATAATGAAACTATGTTATTCATTCATTCTGCAAAAATGTATTGAGTGTCTTCCCTATGACTGGTGGTGGCAAGCAAGACAAATGAGGCTCCTGCACCCTGGAGCTTAGCTTCTAGGGAGCCCTTACTTGTGCCAGGAGTTGCACTAAGCATTTACATTGCTTCATAGGATCTTTGTAACAATCTATACAATACCTACAAAAGTATGTACTATTTTTTCCATTTTACAAATGAGAAAACTGGAGAAAAGATTGACTTCCTTAAATTCACCCAACTAATAAGTGGTGAAGCCAGAGTTTGAACCCATATATGTCTGCCCCTTAATCATTGACAATATTTTCCCCCAAAATATCACACAGAAGTATGAAATTTAATTGTTGCAAACAAAGAAAAAATGCCATCCCTGAGACTTCTTGGAAAATTTTATTTCAGGGGATTGCAGAAAATCCCTTTAAAAAAGAAACCATTTAACTATGCAAATGAGCCACATCGTCCATAGTACACACAATTCATTGTTTGTTTATGAAAGTGCAACTTAAATTTTTGCCCAAAAAAGAATCTTTTAATTTGTAATTTTATAAATATTGCCAGAATCTATTTCTTAGGTTCAAAATTCCTAATTAAAGCTTGAAAACATGGAGATTCTATCTATTCTCTTTTCCCTTCATTTTCAATGGAGAAAATCCTGACTTCCTGCTTTAGAAGGTAAATAAGTCACATGTCATTTTATAGAACTTTTCTCATGGAATTATACCCTTTTCATGTGTTTTTATTTTAAACTACCATTGCTAAAAATTGTTAATGTTATGCAATTTTCCAACTATCGGCACAATTTATACTACCTCTTGGTCCTTGTAGCAGGTCCTATCTGTGTAAAGGGTAGAGATTCTCCATCCATGCTATAAGTTGTTTAACCAGTACCAATTGAATAAAATGAGAACCAAAGGACATCTCTAAAGGACATTTAGGGGAAACATTTCCTTTCACTATTGACTTTTAATGTTAATATTTAAAGAAGAGATGTTTTAACAATGGTAGGTTTTTCTTTCACTATAATGATAAATCACCTAGACTTTATCTTCCTCTTGGGACTCTAGACTCCTTATCATTTAATTTTAGAATTAGGTAAATCCTCAGTGAAAAAGAACCCAACAATTATAACTTACTCCTTTGGGTTTGGTGATGCAGCAAAAGCAATGAATATACACACACATATTCATACCTAAATATTTTAAGCAATACAAATTTTTTAAAATTCTCTTTCATTGATGAGAAGGGATGAACACTTTAGAAACTTGCATTTGAGAACAAATGATTATATAGCCTTCCGTCTTCATCCTCATATTCATTATAATCTGAGAGCTGGTAAAAATTCTTTACAAACTTATTCTACCTCTCTTCAGTTGGGTCACAGCTTGATAATCACTAGCGCACTTTAGGCCAGTGATAAAGGCAACAGAAGTTGCTAATTCACCTTATAAACTTCATACTTTGAACTCAGTCCTTTATAAGTAAGGCATTTGTGGTTAATATTCTATTTGACAAACTTCTATCCTGCCTCTCCATGGTATGGCAGATGTAAAATTGCCTATTGTTTCTGGCAAGCAGATGATTCAGACACTAATTAACTCCACTGTTCATGTTAGCCACAGTTGGAAATAAGGCCAAAGTGGGCCTTTCGTTTATTCTTCCTAGTTTAATATGTCTTTTAAAATATTAAATTCAGAAGTGCCTCAGAATGCAGAATAATTTGGAGGAGAGGTATCATGTGCTTCATTTTCTGAGTTGTCCTGACTCAGTCTGTGAGCTTGCCCTGCCTGTTCTCAGGACTTTTTTAGGGTTGTAGTGGAGAACTGATGTTTTTTTTCTCACCTAACCCTTAGAGTTTTAAATCCAGGTGATTAAAGGGATAGTTCTTATATTCTTTTCCTTCCCCTCTCAACCAGTGTCTTTCATGACCAGTTCCCAAACTGCAAAGAGTAGTAACCCTGCCACCATGACAGCCTCTTCACCCTTACTCCAAGCAAATATGTCTTCATAGGTGACTATGTTTTCATTTGCATCAAGGAGGACAATCTTCTGGAATTCTGTGGGTTGTTCTGTTACTCTGATGTACATCTTTTCTGCCCTCTTAGTGCTGACTGATCCCTGCTCCCTGGAGAAAGTGACCTGGTTCTTTGGCAGCAGTTGAATCTTTGCTAGAACATGTTCTGAAACTCTCCAGAGGCAGAAAGACTTGGCTCCTTAATGGAAATCTGCAGAATTACACCCTTTAACATAGGGCTGCCTGAACTTGACTATATCTGTGCATCCTAGAATGTTCTAACATCAAAATTCATATTACTCCTTTCAGCTGATCTCCACCAAGCCCCTAACCCCTGCCCTAATCCTCACCCTCCCATATACCTTAGTCACTGATCTGTACTTTCTGTCTAGCCTAGAAAAACTACTGTTTAGGCTCTGCTTCAATATACTGCAGCTTTGAACAACTGAACCTGACATTGCCATACACCTAGCAGCTGCCAGAACTGATGAGCTGCCTCATTGTATTTTGTTGACATGGACTATACAGAGATTTAGTTAAATCCGGTATCTAGTACCTGATGAAAAAACCTGATGCTTAAGTTCTGCTGGACTTTGCTCTGGGTGCATTATTACCCCTTGTGCTATTAGGAAGGAGCCATAGCTATTGGTACTGAAAGAAGGACTAAAGAAAGGAACTCCTCAAAAAAAAAAAAAAGCTATATCAAATAACCAGCTAACAAGTTAACAAGCAAAAGGGCATGTGTGTGTGTCAAGGGTTTAAGGCAGTGTGTTTGCCTAGAGATGATGCAAGTGCTATTGCGTGGTGAACCACAGGCAAAGGGGATGGTGCATACCAGCTTCACTCAGGAGAATCCTGAGGAGGATGGAGAGGGGTGGGGGAGTAGATGGAGGAGGGAGACCATCTTAAATATGTTAGGGATGAAGTGGAAAAATATCTATCCCATTTAAAAATAGGCAAGCCTCACTAACTCAACCTAATTAGAGGAAAGTCAGTCTGAATCATGGAATATTTTAAAATGCATTTTCATTACTTTCAAGTAGTGGACACACACGTAATTCAAACTAGACTAACAGCCAAGTATAGCACCTCAGGGAAGGGGCTTTAAGAATCATTTGTAATTAGCATATCAATTATTTGTATGTAAGTAGATGTGCACAAAATGCATAAAAAGTTTATTCTCCTAAGTAGGACAAACATTCCCCAGTGCAGTCCTGTTTGCACTATTAATTTGCTTAGCCAGCCCTTTTTGTGCCAAGATAGATGTATGTAAGAAATGCTTATTTCCTCAGGGAAGAATGAATCGCTTCCCTGTGTTTAGTACAGTACTAAGAAGCGGAGCGCCACTTGATTGGTTTGGGATTTCCAGGATATGGAGTTTTGAATTTGCATACAGACTATAGAGACTTAATATGGAGACGATCTGGCAACCATTGCCAAAGATCCAGTTTCCCCATCTGGATTTCATTGAGGAGATCTGGATTTCATCAAGCAACAGGACACTGATCCTAAATGATCCACCAGACACTCTAACATAGGCATGTTTAAAATACATCCTGCCCTAGAAAAATAGCTGTTAAAATATGATGAGTTGGAGTTACTCTATGTTCAGTACTTAAAAGTAATAAAAATGGATTTCTTTTTAAGTCCCACAGAAAACATGCAATATCAAGTTAATGATGAAAAACAATCCCCAAACTCTTTCTTGCACACCTCATTGTGTGACGGCATTGCAGAGATTTCCAATCATCTGGGAAAGGATATTATATTTTGACAAGCTGCACCAGGTGCTAACTATATGGCAGAATTTGGGCTTTGAATCTTAGGGAGGCCCTCAGGGGTAAAGAAGGGTGAGGGAAGGGCTATGGGCATGTTTATTGTTAGCAAATCATTATTGTCCACCTAAGTTTGAAAAGCGAAGCAATTGAATTGAAAAAGAAGAGTTATCAGTTATACAAAGAGGGTAGAAAATATGATTAGGAAATAAGAAACAGAGATATAGGCCTATATTTCTACTCATATGTATTAAACTATGCTCTAGGTAAATTGTGAATTCTTCAAGGCTTAGAGAGTAAAAACTGAGTGCAGAGAGCATAAGCTCAAGCAGTAAATATACACACAAATGTTGTAACTACAATTTGGAATGACTCCAGCTCTCCTCTTTCCCCCAAGGGCATCACTATCCAGGGTCTGCAAAGGCCAAATAGCTGTTTGGCTTCCAATCTGATTTTTTGCCTAAGAAATCAGAAAAGTCATTTCAATTTTAATAATATATTCTCCCAACCTCTATATAACAGAAAGGTGCTTGTATTTCTGCCCCTTCTTAAAGTGAATTTTGTGTTTGGTGAAAGGTAATAGATTGGCAGCACTGGAAAATGAATTACTGTATCCCCAGAACAGATATAACCGGGCAGTGACACTATGAAATTTCTCTTTGCCTTTGGGGACCATTAGAGTAGTATTCAGGAAGTCACTGCTCTAGTGTGCTGTGCTGAACTCACCAGTATTCTAGTGGGCTGAAGGAATTAACATAGCACTCAAATGGCCTGACTTAAGGCCATTCATTTGTTCATTCAACATTATGGAGTGCTAACTATGTACCTGGTACTGAGAGAAGACTTTCACAAATGTTATATCATTTAATCCTTACAATAACTCTGTGAGGGAGAGAATATTATTCTTGTTTAACAGAGAAGGA
Source organism: Carlito syrichta (assembly GCF_000164805.1). Classification (NCBI taxonomy): domain Eukaryota; kingdom Metazoa; phylum Chordata; class Mammalia; order Primates; family Tarsiidae; genus Carlito; species Carlito syrichta. Next base: position 356,058 of record NW_007258143.1, on the reverse strand, counting down.
AACTGAGGTTCAGAGAAGTAATTTGTCCAAGTTGCCACGCAAACACTGGATCCAAGTTTGCCTCACTCCAAGTTCAGCTGTCTAACTGAACTGAGTGCTGTGGGGGTTACAAAGGGGGGTAGAAATGACATATGCTCAAATGATGTGACACAAAGTAGAATGCAGTTTGCTCTGTGTGTGGTCCTGGTGGTTACAGAGCAGTGAAATGACCTACCCAAGATCAAATAAAGGAACATTTGCACAGATAGCCTAGGAGTCATATTCTCTAGGTCTTCTTCCATTTTGTTTTGTTTTTGTAGCTTAGCTCTCCAAACCAGACTGCCTCTCCACCCAACCTACCCCCTGCCCAGTTATTGTACCCTCTGCTTACTGGGGCCTGTGGCCTTACAGAATGAAAGAGCATTGGGATTTAGTGACAAGAGCATTGGATTCAAATTAGAATTAGTGTTCTAATTCTAGCTCTGACGCTTCACTCCAAGCCACTAGTAAGGTCCTTTAATTCTGAATGACTCACTTTCCCTTGTGTGAATGAGAATGGTTTGCTTCCAAGAGGTTTAGTGAGAGGTAAGTAATAATAAGCTAAAAATAGCGTGTAGCCCTTTCTGTTGCCAAGGTGACATAATTGATGAGTAGAACTACTTACTATAAAGCGTGTTAGAAAAAGTTGCCAATTGGAATCCATGTTTCTATAGAATGGGCTTAGCAGTGAGATAAAATATGCCCCTCTAAAATGTTAAGAAACTATGTTGTGAAAATTAACACAGCAAAAGAGATGTGAGGTTGTTTCCTGATTGGTTGGTTGGTTGGTTGGTTGGTTGGTTGGTTGGTTGGTTGATTGGGGAGTTTGAGGTTTGTCTTTTATTTCATAGTTTTGGGTTTTAGGTATTTTAAATGTTCATGGGCCCAGGACAGCTTGTTTGATGCTACAAGCAGAAAAAGAAACTTATAGGAAATAGAGTGTCTTCTGAATGTGTCCAAGAGGCACCCATAGCCCCCAACAAAATGACACATGCATCCCTGAACCATTTTAATAGATAGTCAGGGGCCACTAAGGTATTTACCATATGCAGCGTCCCCTAGCAGGTTGAGTTGTTACAGAATAAGTCAGAAGTTTAGATAGGATTAAGGGAATTTAGAGAAAACATACCTATAAACAGCTGAATACCTCTCACTTGGGACTAATTAGTGATACTTTGGGTCCTTAACACAATCCCCTTCTGAATCCCATCAAATGCAGTAAGTTTAAATTTTATACCTTAGAAAGGGGTTTTGCTGCTGGCAATAACTTTTCTCAGGCAGACTTTGGGAGCTCAAAGCATTAGTTACAAAGATTTTTTTCTACTCTCCCTCTGCATCCTACCCCTCTTAGTTTTCCAACTTTGAATTTCTCATTTCTTTAGTCTCTAGTGAGGGAAGTCTTTAGAGGGTGCTGAGAGTGCTTTTTGGAAAACACAAAGGTGACAAGGCTGATCTATTCTAGTACGCAAGCTAGAAAGTCAGGAGGCTGAACCTGCTGAGAGCACGTACTGACCAGAGGCCTTGCTAGAGTGTCAAGTTAGGGTTACTAGATGCTACTATCAGCATCAATCAAGGGTGACTGTAACACCATCATCGCTCTGGCACCTCAGTGTCCTGAGAAGAATCTTTTAGGATTTTAATTATCTAAGTAACAACAAAAAAACACGTTCAGCCCTGGTATTAGAGATAAAGTAGCACCAGTGAATGAGCTCAAGGGTACTTGGTAGAAGCTGTGATCTACCCTGATGGAATAAAAATAGAGAGAATAACTCTATGGTTTTTTTTTTAATCGGGTTTGTCTCTTATCTAAAAGCGTCTTTAATTTCATCACTCTTGGCTTTTATCCTTCTCAGGCACTGACCCCCCTCCTCCAAATTCAGGTCTGTGGAAGCAGCACTGTGTCTTCTCTTCCCCATTTACATAGCCTTGTCTGAAAACCAGACTACTAAATGCTGAAGGATCAGGTTTCTCATCAAGAAAGCTGCATTTTAAATGAACATCTTGTGTGTTTATAGGGAAGTTACTAATGTAATGTAATGAGATGCCTGTCTTCCCCCTCCTTTCTGGGTATGAGATTTTATACTTTCACAAACCTAAAATTAATGATTTGCAATATAGCAAACAGGGAAACTTTCCCAAAAGCAATCTGGAATGATATTTCATTCATTTATTCACTTAATGACTATTTATTAATGCCTATTATATATAAAGTATTGAGTCTACCCTCAAGGAAGTTGGTGGAGATATAAAAATGTTATATAGACATTGATTTTTATATTCACACACATTTGAATAAAATAAAAAATAGAAAATTGTAAGAACCATAAGGGAATGCTGTGGGTATTCAAAGGGAGAAAATACTTGGAAAAAAGGCATAATTCAGGAGGTAACATTTGAACTGGATTCTAAAGGGTAGTTAATTACTGTATCTTTACAAAGTGTGTGAATGTGTATGTGTGTTTATAAAATCTGGGTCAAGTTTGACTATACAGAAATTGTAGGAAAGGATGGTATCCACAGGAGGTATAGCAAGATCAAAGAGAGATTGAGTGATGTATAAAGAATAGCAGTGGGTTAGTTTGGCTGGACCGTAAAGTACATGAGAAGGAGAAGTTGCAAAGAAGATTGGAAACTGAGTGAGGTGAAAAATGGAGAGTTCAGTTTGCCTACAGAATAATATAGGTTAAGGAATTATTGGAAAATGAGATTTAAAAAGTAGGCCAGAGGCAGATCATGAAGGACTTTGGATCATAGACTAAAAAATTTAAGTGTCCTCTAATGACAGTGAAGTGACATTGAAGGTTTTTTAGTAAGGAAGTGACTTGATCAAAACTATCCCTAAGGAAAGGTAATTTGATGGTACTGTGTGTGAAGGATTAGAGAGGGAAGAAACTTGAGGCAAGGAAATTAATTAGGAAGCTATTAGTGTAATCCATGTAGGAAGTCATAAGGGCTGGATTAAAGTATTGCAGTGGGAGTGGAGAGGAGGGAATGAGGGAGAGACTGATGAAAGACTGGTAATTAAAGAGGAATATGAAAAGGGAGGAATCAGAAAGGGCTTCATAGTTTTGAACATGGGTGACTGAAAGGATGGATATCATTAACAGAGATAGGGAATAGAAGAGGTGAGATGACAGGACAGGTTCAGCATGGTCAGAATGGAACTGTAAATCACAACTTACTTCTCTGTACAAATTGACAGGCTGATCCTAAAATTTCTATGGAAATTCAATCAAAAATAGCCAAAACAATCTGGAAAAGAAAGACCAAAGTTGGAAAATGCACACTTCCCAACTTCAAAACTTGCTACAAAATCACAATAATTAAGACAGTGTGGTGCTGGCATGAAGACAAACATATAGGTCAATAGAACAGAGTTCAGAGTCCAGAAATAAGCCTTCGCATTTATAATCAATTGATTTTACTCCAAGAAGCCAAGGTCATTCAGTGGGGGAGAGGACAGTCTTTTCAATAAATGGTGCAGGGACAACTGGATATCAACATGCAAAAGAAAGAAGTTGGACCCTTACCTCACACCATATACAAAAATTAACTCAAAATAGATTAGAAACCTAAATGCAAACGCTAACACTATAAAACTCTTAGAAGAAAACATGAATGTAAATGTTCATGACCTTGGAATAAGTAATAGTCTCTTAGATATGACATTAAAAACATAAGCAACAAAAGAAAAAATAGATAAGTTGGATTTGTCAAAATGAAAAACTTTTGTGCTTCAAAGGATAGTATCAAGAAAGTACAAAGATAACCCACAGAATTGGAATAAATATTTGCAAATTATATGCAGGAAGTTCCCAACATAGGAATGACCCCTGTTCCAAGAGCGCGTTTGAAAGTCCAATTTGTTTTAAGTCCAGCAATGATAGCCTGGGTAAGTATCCAACTAACACAATCGGCTATATAGTACTATATGTATTTAATAAGCTATACTGACACCTGGTGGAGTGAAATAATACATTTTAAAAATTCAAGTGGACATCTTAAGGTTCATAACTTAAAAGTTTGTATGTAGAGACTTACTATATCTGATAAGAGACTTGTATTTGTATTTAGAATATATTAAGAATTCTTACAACTCGGTATTTAAGAGACACCTCAGTTTTATTTTTTTGACATCCCAGTTTAAAATAGGCAAAGGACTGAAGTAGATGTTACTCTAAAGAAGATATACATGTGTCCAATAAGCACATGAAAAGATATTCGACTTTATTAGTAATCAGGAAAATGCAAATCAAAACCACAATGAGATACCACTTCACAGTCACTAGAATGACTATGACTAATTAAAAACAAAACAAAACAAAATAACAAGTGTTGGTGAGGATGTAGAGAAATTGAAACCCTCATACTTTGGCGCTGGGAATGTAAAATGGGCAGCCATTGTGGAAAACAGTCTAGCAGCTCCTCAAACAGTTAAACCTCTTATATGGTTGCCATATGACCCAGAAATTCTACTCCTAGGTATATATACCCAAGAGAATTGAAAACCTGTCCAAACAAAAACTTGCACATGGATGTCCATGGTAGCTTTATTCATATTAGTCAAAAAGTAGAAATTACATCAACTAAGAATGAATAAATACAGTGTGATATATCCACACAATGGGATATTATTCCGCCATAAAAAAGAATGAAATACTGATACATGCCACCACATGGATGAACCTTGAAAACATAATGCTAAGTGAAAGAAGCCAATCACAAAAGATAACATGTTGTATGATTCCGCTTATATGAAAGGTCAAAATAAGAAAAATTCATAGATACAGAAAGTAGATTAGTGATTGCCAGGAGCTAGGGGTTGGAGTATGGTGGAAATAGGTAGTGACTGGTAAGGGATACAGGGTTTCTTTTGGGAACAGTGAAAACATTCTAAAATTCACTGTGGTGGCTGGGCTCGGTGGCTCAGCCTGTAATCCCAGCGCTTTGGGAGGCTGAGGTGACAGAGTCTGAGTGACAGAGTGAGACTCCAACTCAAATAAATAAATAAATTAAATTAAATTCACTGTGGTAAAAGTTGCACATCCCTTTGGAAATGCTGAAAGCTATTGACTTGTACACTTTAAATGAGAAAATTGTATGTGAATATCAATAAAGCTGTTTAAGAAACATTTTTTAAAATATTTTTGACTGGACTCGGTGGCTCAGCCTGTAATCCCGTGCTTTGGGAGGCTGAGGTGAGTGGATTGCCTGAGCCTGTGGGTTCAGAACCCGCCTGGGCAACTTGGCGAGACCTCATCTCTACAATAAATCAAAAAAATTAGCCGGGTGTGGTAGCGCGCGCCTGTAGTTCCAGCTACTTGGAAGGCTGAGGCGAAAGGATCGCAGGAGCCCAGCAGGTCGAGGCTGCGGTGGCCGGGAGCGGCCACTGCACTCCAGTCTGGGTGACAGAGTGAGACTCCAATCAAAAATATATGTATATATATATATTTTTTTTTACTGTATTTGTAGCCACTGATGAACAACTGCAGGTTTTTTAATAAAATCAACTGTCAGTTGCTTCTGAGAAGTTGAAAAAGATAACAAAGAAAAGGCTTTTGAATATGGTGACACAGAGATCTCTCTACCTTTAAGAGAGCAGTTTCAGGAGACCACTAAGATTAGATTCTGGATTGCAAAAAGTATATACACCTATACATATAAGTTGGGCAGTGCTGGGAAGGGGAGACAGAGATGGGCAACTTGTAAGCTAAAGAAACTGAATCAGTAGGAAGACAGGAACTGAAGATGGAAGAGAAGAGTTTATTGGTGATGCATGGCTCTTAAAGCAACAGGAAAGAGGAGCTAGTGCTCAGGTGGATAAATTAACCTGGAAAAGGAGAAGGAATATGAGAGAGGACATTTTAAGGTAGAGAAAAGAGCTAGAGGAAGGCACTTATGACACATAGCTTTAGCCAGTTCAGGTATGAGGCAGAAAAAGTTTGATCTAGAAGGATAAGCAGCAAACTATTAATCAGCAATTAGTCCTGGAGTGGGCTTAGAGATGAAGGGGGCGGAATTTTTCACTTTTATTTGATAGACTTTTTCTTTTTTGGAGTTAAGGTCTTGCTCTGTTGCCCAGGCTGTCATGCAGTGGTGCGATCACGGCTCACTGCAACCTCGATCTCTTGGGCTCAAGCAATCCTTCTACCTCAGCTTCCCAAAGTGCTGGGATTCTGCCAGCCAGATAGACTTTAATGTTTAATTTTTCAATATCAAGAATGTCCTCTCATTATATTTGTGTCTTTAAAAAATTAGACTAGATACTGTAAGAAATGTAATTCTTTATCAATTGTAGGTAAAGTGAAGACTGGCCAAGCTGCAGAGAGGGAGTGGCCCTATTAATCACTCAATTAATGTTTATGGAAATTGCTGGAATTGTAAGCATAAACTGTAATGGAAGCAATTAGTGTGATTGCTCAGCTTTCTCCAAGCAGAATAAAGCAGAAAATTCTGATGATGTGGTTTATCCAAGGGCTTAAAGATTGACAAGAAAAACATGACAAATGTGTGCAGAATTAAGGGTACTAGTAAGTTTTTACATGACTAACCATATTCTCTGAAATAGTAACAAGTAGTGAAGCAAGTGAAGTCAAAAGATAGACTAGTGGACTTTGAAAATAGGAAAAAGACCAAGGAATAGGAGTCATAACGAGAATGAAGAGCAAGTGCAATAGAAGACATGGGCAGATAGAAAATTGTAGATGGAGAAAGTAGGTTAGAGTTCAGGGTCTTAGAAGTAGAACAATTCCAAGTGCTTCCTTATCAGGCTCCAAAGCGTGGCTATGCCTAGGAATACCTAGGTGGGGTGCAGGTGAACATCACTCTTGTTGAAAAGATGAAGAAATTGTTATGTCAGACAATTATAATGGTCATGAGGGAAAGAATAGACCTCTATTGTTCAATACAGTGAACCATTGCCCAACCTAGAATATAGTAGGCTTTCAATTAATATTTGTTGAGTGAATGTCTATGATAGCATGTATAGTTATTTGTTTTCTTGTATTCTTCCCCTAATGGAACATAAGCTCCTTGGATCTTGTTTATCTCTAGTACCCCGCATAGGGAATAGTAGGTGCCTGAATGAATAAATGAACTGCAGGAAATGATGGCAAGGAAAGGAAGAGACAAAAAAAATTTTGAACCAAGTGCTAAAATCCTCAAGGAAGGTGAAAGAATACATTGCAGGTCTATAGATACAAACTTTGATAGTATTTGAGTAGTATAATCAAATGGCATTGGCTTCAAAAGAAGAGAGATTGGTGACAAGAAAGACTATTGGGTTTGGAAGTGGCAATAGGAAAAAAGAATTTTTTTTTTTGAGCCAGAGTGTCACTCCATTGTACAGGCTGGAGTGCAGTGGCATGCTCACAGTCACTCCAGCATTGACCTGCTGGGCTCCAGCAATCCTTCCGCCTCAGCCTTCCAAGTAGCTGGAACCACAGGCGCGCGCCACCAAACCCAGCTAATTTTTTATTTATTGTAGAGACGAGGACTTGCCAAGTTGCCCAGACTGGTCTCAAACCCACGGGCTCAGGCAGTCCACTCGCCTCGGCCTCCCAAAGTGCTGGGATTTCAGACTGAGCCACTGAGCCCGGCCGGAAAAAAGAATATTTCCATTTTTATTTTTCCCTCCTGGGAATTCTGGAGAAATGGGCACAATGTGTTTTCTCCCTTGACCCTCCACTCCAATTTTGTAGCCTAGCCCTCTCATTTTTTTCCAAATTTACTTTACCTTGCTTCCTGTTACCTTCATTCCTAAAATGCTTCAATATCCTTTTTGCTAACCCCTATGGCTCCAGGCTTTCTTGCTTTGGCTTCACATGCAACAGCAAAAATCAAAGTTCCTAAGCATAGTTTTTCAGCAACATTAGTTCTTACCTCATACTTCTCCAGTGGATCACATCTGACTGTCAAACCAAATGAAAACTTCTAGTCTTAAATTTAAGAGTGTTCACCATCCAGCCCTTTATAAGCTGTCCTTACTTCAGTTGCTTTGAAGTTTGTACTATGTACAAAATGCCCTGCCTTTTTCAAAGCTTCTAATTAGTCTTTTCATTACCTATCCAGAGCCGTCTTTAATCAGAACTCCTTGAGGACTCATTTTCCCTACCTGACTGTAATTAAAACAAGTATTCTGGAAACTTTCTTTCTTTCTCTCTCTCTCTCTCTCTCTCTCTCTCTCTCTCTCTCTCTCTCTCTCTCTTTCTTTCCCTTCCTTCCTTCCTTTTCTTTCTTTCAAGTTGGGGTCTCATTCTGTCACCCAGTGTACAGTGCAGTGGCACCATCACGGCTCACCGCAGCCTTGACCTCCTAGGCTCAAGCAATCCGTCCACCTCAGCCTCTGAGTAGCTAGAACTACAGGCATGCACCACCACACCCAGCTAATTTATTTTTTGTAGAGACAAGGTCTTACTATGTTGCCCAAGCTGGTCTTGAACTCCTGGCCTCAAATGATCCTCCCACCTCGGCCTCCCAAAGTGCTAGGATTACAGGAGTGAGGCCACCATGCCCAGCCACTTTCTTTATCCTTTCCTCTGTCCTAATTATCAAGCACTCATAAGTGTTATATGTATACACTTTTTTGTGTGTAACTTGGTATTACCCTATCAATTCTACCATGGAAATATCTCCCAAATCCATCTTTTCCTATTCATCCTTGCTGTCACTGCCCTGGATGGTTGTAAAAGCCCTGATCAACCTTCAGGGTAGCCTACACCACAGCTCATGTATCTTTAAAAAGGAAATTTAATCATGACCCCAACACACACGTACATGCACACGCCTGAGCGTGCATGCATATACTTCACAACATTTGAGACATTTCATATCTTTTAAGCAAAATTTCAAACTCATTAGCCTGGCTGGCACAAGTAACCTATGTTTACTTTTCTAGCCTCATCCCACCACTCCCTGTTTTAAGACTTCATGCTTCTGTGTGTGTACTTTCTTCTCTGAATCTAGTCCCCTTCCAATAACACCCTCCATTCCTGCCTCCACCCCTACTACCTTCATCCCACGTGCCTATAAACTTGTACACTTTTAAAAGCCTTTTATTGCAAAATAATCACAGATTCACAGGAGGTTGCAAAGAAATGTACAGGGAAGCTCCATGCATCCTTCTTCCAACCTCCCTCAATGTTGACATCTTACACAATTTTAATACAGCATCAAAATCAAGAAATTGACATTGGTAATATCCATAAAGCTCATTCAGATTTCACTAACTAGTTATGCATGCACACCTGTGTGTGTGTAACTCTGTGCAATTTTATCATATGTGTAGTCTTACATAACTACAACCACAATCAAGATACAGAACTATACCATCACCACAAGCCTCCTACATGCTACCCCTGTATAGCCACATCCATCCCTAACTCTGACAACCACCTATTTGTTCTCCAGGTCTATAGTTATTATTTCACAAATGTAATATAAATGGAATCGTGCAATATACATTCTTTTGGGATAGGCCTTATTTACCCAGCATAATTCCCTTGAGAGCCATCCAAATTTTTTGCATATATCAATACTTTTTCCTTTTTATTGGTGAGCAATATTCTAGTTCTGTTCCATTTACCAGTTGATACCTGGGTTGTTTCCAGTGCAAGCTGTTACAAATAAAGCTGCTTATGAACATTCATATACAAGTTCCTATGTGAAAAAATTTTAATTTCTCTGGAATAAATTGCCCAAGAATGCAATTGCTGGGCCTATGGTAAGTCTATTTTTAGTTTTGACAGGAATTGCCAAACTATTTTTCAGAATGGCTATACCAAGAATTGTTACCACAATTTTTCATTTTAGCCATCTTGAGAGTTGGCTCATTATAGTTCTTCTCATCTTTTAAGAAGTTACCTCTGCAGAGCCTTTTCTAAAATCCTCTGGAAAAGTTATTACTCCTTCCTCTGTGCCATCTCTGATATTTCATTTATCATTGTATTTTAATTATTCATTGGCATAGTCTGTGTCTTTCCCTTTATTCTGGGCTGTATGAAGACAGGGTTTTTTGTTTTGTTTTGTTTTGTTGAGTTAGAGTCTCACCCTGTCACTCAGCCTGGAGTGCAGTGGCACACTCACAGCCACTGCAGCCTTGACTTGCTGGGCTCAGGCAATTCTTCTGCCTCAGCCTTCCAAGGAGCTGGAACCACTGGCCACGCTACCAGTCCTGGCTAATTTTTTGATTTGTTGTAAAGACAAGGTGTTGCCAAGTTACCCAAGCCCCTGGGTTCAGGCAATCCTCTCTCCTCAACCTCCCAAAGTGCTGGGATTACAGGCGTGAGGGTCTTGTGCCATATTCATCCTTATTTCTGAGGTATCTGGTACAGTAACATGCTGGGCACACAGTGGGTACTCAGTGAATGTGTGATAAGTGAGGGAAAGAATGAATGAAGAGAGCATTAGTCTTGTTTGCCTCTCCCTCCTCCGCCTTTAGCTAGAAACCTTTTTAGAACAGACATCACGCCTTCCTCTGCATCTCCCAGCGGCAACTAATAGGGGGCTCTGTACGTGTAGATGCTCAATAAATGTCGTCTAACTATTCAGGTGGCTTATCTTCCCTCTGCACCCAGGAGATAAGCACATGAAAGAGAGAATAGGCCCAAGTATTCTTGTATTAAGGATCACATGTCATAATTTTTATAATATCCTTATAATCTCTACAATCACTCAATATTTGTCTGTGTAGATGAGAAATCAAAACAAAACAGTCCTTTGAGTCAAAGCATGCCTTTGTGGCTGAACACTATTCAATAGTTTCAATAAGCTGGTTACATATGAATTTGGGAGGGCAGCGTTTTATGTCCCTGAATTCCTTTTGCAGTTTCAGAAGGATCTGGGATTTTTCTAGGTTTGCTGCACTGGCGTAATTTGACATGTTGAGTATACAGGGGTCATTAACCTCAACATTTTTTATCACTTTTTGATTCTGTATTTTTTCAAATCTGAAGTATGTTAATTTACACTTGTTTATATGTCTCTATAAGAGTTACGCAGGCCCTTGAGGACTGGTATATGTTTTGTCTAGAAAGTAGATTGTAAGCCTCTTGAGAGCAGGGACCTTATAACTCCTAGGAATGCATTCTGGACATTGTCAATATTCAATTAATGATAATATTGAGAGCCTGGCTAATCATCTGTCACTTTTGCATCTTTCTTTTAATCTACAAGGCTTCTAAATATCAAAAAAAAACACAGGTTGATTGGGTAGTGTTGAATGATTCTACCCAAAATTATGCTCATTGTTACTCACTAGTTTGTTCTTTAGAGTGCTTTCAGATTTATAATCTTAGATCTGTTGTTATAGTTCCCTTCCCTATAATACCCTGGTTACATATACTTTGGGGAGGACAGCATTTAATAATCCTCTAGTTCTTTTGCATAATAAATAGCTGATTGTATCTATGCTTTCAAAGCATACTTCTCATCCCCAGCCCCCACTGATAAGCAGGTGATAAACTCTGAGTATGGTCTTAATCAGAAATTTTTAGAAAGAGTCCTTAATAACTATTCAATGTATATGTCTTACTTTCCTAGATTTTAAAATGGAGTGAATGTGTATACTATGTCCTGTGGCTGTTAAAGTTAAATTAATATGAATATTTCAAGAAAGTCTCCTTTTTAAAATAGAAATTTAAATGTGTTGTTCATTGGTGAGGGTGGAGGTAGGGGGAATTTTTTTGGAAGTCAGGTTTTTTAAGGTACCATTTGCATACAATCTGATTTACCCTTTTAGATGGAGAGTTTGATCAGTTTGCAGGTTGTTTGTTTTTCCTTAACTATTTGATGATTCTAACTTGCCCCCCCCACCACCACTCCTCCTACATGAAACTGATATATCTTTTTCTGATGTTTTGTTTCCTTTCTCTTTTCTACAGTGTACTAAAGGAGGTATATCAAGCCTTTAATCCCAAAGCAGTGGTCTTACAGCTGGGAGCTGATACAATAGCTGGGGATCCCATGTGCTCCTTTAACATGACTCCAGTGGGAATTGGCAAGTGTCTTAAATACATCCTTCAGTGGCAATTGGCAACACTCATTTTGGGAGGAGGTGAGTACAAAGGAAGATCAACAAGAGAATTTGTTGATCTTCCTCCACATTTTGTCCGTAGGCAGTGAGCTAGGAAAACTTGACTTTCTCATTCAGTCGAATAATACCAACCTGCCTATGGCCCAGAAGTCTGAGTCAATGAAAGCTGCTACCTCTACAGTTCAGCATAAGGAAGTGCTCTGACACACTTCTCTCCCTCAGCTTGGCATGTGTATCAACTCTTTGGCACTCTGAAATCCAAGTTTCAATTCCTGAAGCAAAGGTCCTTTTGTTAAAGGTTACCTCAGATCTTAAGAACAGAGAATGTTAACCCCAATAGACTTTGATCCATCTTCTCTCAGTGTAGTCTTTGATTCTCAATTCTGATAATCCTCTTTTGGGTACATACCACTGAAATTTCGACTCTACTCCTATGTAAGTAGTAATCACATGAATTAATTAAAGATCAAAACTAAGTGTAAGAATGACTCTTCCCCCTAAAAAGCATGGATTTGTTATCATGAAGCAAAATTGAGAGATCCAAAAAGTCTCCTGGGCATTCTTATCTTCAGTGTGTACTGATATTTGTACTATTTAGCCAGCAGAAAGCTGGGTCTATTTCTTAAATTTGTACATTTGAGAAGGGAACTCTTCACAGTATCTACCATCTTTGAAGATGCCTTGCTTAGAATCTTTTGTCTACCTACCTGGCACAATCTTTGAATAGATTTGATGTGTTAAAATAACATGATCAAGCAGATTGAGCTTAAAATGCATATCTTATGAAAGAACTAATAGTTGATTGTTTTGTCAACCTGTTGTAAAAACCAAATTAGGGAAATCATGGGGAGGCCTTATGTAAAGGAGTGAGCATTCAACACAAATACACTAGCCTGATCCTGTGGCTGCCTCAAACTCTAGAAAGATTAAAATTAATCTTAAAAGAGACAACCTCTTATGAAAAGTTGGAAAGAAATATATTAACTTCAACTCAAGAAAAAGGTGAAGTTATTAAGCACTGCATGACATCACTTTACTTGATGGCACTAAGGATGGTGTTTATGGTACAGGTACAGCTAGGGGTAGGAGAAAGGTCTTTCTCTGCAACATACATCTGTGAGAATCTGACTTTTGTTTGAGGCTATAGCCTTTACTTAAAGAGCCCATTAGCATTGTCTAAAGCCTTTTTGGTTTCTCAGCCCAAAGTTTTGGCTTTTAAATATATAACTCTTCACATGCAATATGTGTATTTCTGGAAATACTTGTGGATAAGTGGAATTTTTGCATATCAAATCATATTGTATGTACACCAAAGACAGCTTACTACTTAAGCAAAGCCTATAGTGACTCTTTTTGAAATTAAATAATCATGCCAAATAAGTCTATCTTACAAATTCAGGTTTTTCCATGTCAGGAATGTTTAAAGCAAACCTGTATCACTTAAATGAAATTCCCAGCCCCTATTAACACATAGACAATTGGTAGAGAGGGCCACATCCCCAAGCTTCTGTGGACCCCACTGAGGCCTAAAAGACACACTCCAAAAGCTCCAACATTCCTGCCCTTCCAAATGGTAGAAAGGTTTAAGAAAAGAGTGACCAGTTTATATATGTTACTCCAGTATAGTGATTAATAGTGTCTTCTTTTACTTTTAAAAAGTATACCATTTTGGATGATAATTTATATGGTCACCCTACCTAAAATAGACCAGATTCTATTTCCCTTAGGCTGCATTGAGGCTAGGAAATCATTCCATTTTACCCTTATACTCTTGGAATTTAGCTAAAGGCCAATGTTCTAATACTTGCATGGCAGAGCACATCTATTCAGCACAAAAATATGCTGATTATTAGCCAGTATAATATGGCTGCTGGGTGACTGTGACAGGACCTGACGAGATGGGTCAGAGCATCCATCAACGGTCCTGTCCTCATCTCACTCTCTTTGATCTCTGCCACCAGGCCTATGTTTTGTGGTGAAAAGGAATGCTGATATTAAAAGAAGGAAGTATGTTTCTGTCAGCATTTTCCTTTTCTCTTTCCTGGATGCTTTTAGGATTAGATCTGCCAATAGCTTTAAAATACAAATCACATTCAGCAGTCATTTTACAGAATTGTTGCAAAATTTATCACAGAAATCTTTCTGTTGGGTAGGTTACCTCAAGAGATCAGGGTTCCAAGAATCTCAGTTTTGATGATGTCTCTTGATGGAATTGAGGGGCTTGGATTCCTCGGGTGCCTATTTGTTGGAAGATGAGACCCTTTTTAATCTTTATAGACCTTGAACTTCTTGGTTCCACACTGGGCATGATCTGAATGGTCCACCAAAGTCTGCCTACTAGGTGGTTTAAAAATATCATAAAGGGATGTTTAGGGGAAATTCTGCAAGTTAGAGTTATCTTTTTAGTCTTTTTATTAAAACACTTTTTTCTTTCCTTACCCCCCCCCCCCCACTTTCCTGCTGTTTTGTGACTATTCTTTCCTAACTTCCCAATTCTTGATGGAGACAGGAGGCTATAACCTTGCCAATACAGCCCGATGCTGGACATACTTGACCGGGGTCATCCTAGGGAAAACACTATCCTCTGAGATCCCAGATCATGAGGTAAGTAAGGCTATGACAAGTCCTCTCTTCTTTAAAGGGAAGAGCTGAGTCATTCCACCTAATCAAAATCACGTCCTCACCACTCAATACCGTTTTGTTGAGAGACACTTCAGTAACAATAACACACTGTCTTGGCAGAATAGTGGACTCTTGTTCCAAAATATCCAAGACCTTCTGCCTTTTTTTTAAACAAGAAATCTCAAAGGCCAACCAACTTTAATTTCTCAATTAATTACAGAGACTGTGGGAAGGGGTCACCTGTACACACAAAGAACTCTTTGGAATATGTGCATGTTTTCATCCCCTAGCCTCAAAAAGAAAGGGGCTAGTTTTAAATGTGTATGCTAGGTTCTCATGTATTTTTTAGCAGTCCCATAGGTGGTATGTGCCACATGTACTTTGAAAGTAGTCCTGTTCTCTCAATTTTCTTTGACTAATGTAAAATTTAAGAAATACATAATTACCACAAAGACAGGTCTGATGTTTTTCAGCAATTAAGTAGCCCACAGAGGGTGGGACAGGACCATCCAAAATGTGAAATGTCATTTAAGCCCTTGCCATTTTCTTTAGTCATACAAGATGGGCTTTACACTTTCCAAAGCTAAGATATCTGTTCTAGTTTTCCCAAAACAAGTTAAAGGAAAGCTGTCTGGGACCTATGACTGTCTGATAATCATTAATCCAAAGGCGTATCCCTTCTGTTCCCACCCATCACATTTCCCCACCCAGCAGGAAGCATATTATTACAGATCCGAATGTGTAGCTACAGACCTTAGACTGGATGACTTAAAATAACAGACCAGTACATGCAGCCCCACTTTTTCAACCTCTTTATTTCCCAAGGATTAGGGATGCTACTTTGGTTATAATGTTATGATTTCTGCCAGATGCAGAAACTGTATACTTGGGAACATGATGCCTTTTAAAGTTATTATTATTTTTTTAAATTAGAAACAACTTAAACTAATTCCCTTCTAATTTTTCTTCTAACCTCAGGTGAGTGATAATATGTATCTCAGAAAAACCAGTGTGTCTAGAATACAAATGTAAGGCATGCTATAATTTGAGACAATTTGCTGATGTCAGGGTTAATAGAAGTCTCTTTTTTTTGACTTACCTTTATTCAGTATTTGGAAGCTTAATGAAATATAAAGGTAAGTGCTGTGAACAAATCTAATCGCTGTTATTGCTATGGGAATATCTCAGATTGCATTGTAATTTAAAGCTCTGGGACTTTATAAACTGATCAGGTTATGTCAGGAAGAAGTTTTATTTATTTATTTTTGGCAAGCAAGTCGAAGTTTATTCAGGAAGCAAGTGTTAGCAGCTCTCATAGCTAGAGAGGGCCCAAGAGAGGGCCCCAAGTGGGTTGCCAGGCAGACACCCCCACCAAGAGGGCTGCCAGGAGCCCAAAAACAGAGACTGCCAAGGCTGGGCCAGAGGTTTACATAGGAAGAAGTTTTAATCTGTAGAAACCTGAATTGAGAATGAATGTTCTGTTCCTAAGAAGCAAAATTAAATGCAAAGATTCATCTGTGTTAAAAGATTGATAAAATTTTAATAAAGATAAACACTGCCTCTGGTACCTAGAAGCTATGTGCTTGAATAGATTTGGGCTTGGCCTTATTGATAGAGAGACGTTCTATCTTTATACTGGAATACTCTGCAAGATTAAATGAGATATAGTATATGTCACGTGCCTAACACATTGTTCCTGGCACCCAACAGACACTTTTGAAGTACAAGTTCTCTCTTTCCATTTGCATGCTCCCCACTTCTTATACCCAGAATTTATGACTATGTCGTTTGTAAATTTGTCCAAACCCTTTGTGAATCTTTTCTGTCATATCCTTCTGGTTTAAGAGATGTGAGTCATACAAGAAGGAACAAAGAAGAAAATTGAAATGACAGTTTTCCAGGTACAATAAGATAACATTGTAATGAAAATAGCCAAAAATAGACTACACAGTATGAAGGCATGTATAAGTTTTGTGTCACAATACACAGTTGCACACAAATATCCTTGTGGTCCTCTGAAATCAGATCAACAAATGACAGATCAAAAAATATTTGCTGAGCACCCATTGTGTGCCAAGCATCATACTAGGTGTCTTGGAAGATGCAAAGACAGTAAAACCTCATCCTCTACCTCAAGCAGCTGTAGAGGGAGGGTGATGTCAGTGTTGGGAAGAACTGCAAATACAAGTAATTATAATACAGAGCATAAAAAGAACCATAAGCCAGTAGGACTTGTGACTGTGGAAATGTGCATTAAATATAAAGGAGATACAAAAGAGTAAACAAAATATTCTGTCCTCTGAGAGCTGAAAATATAACTGATAAATCTAATAGGTGAAAAGGTCAAGATAATGCAGCAGTCAGCTTCAGCCTGGCTGCCCATCTCACTCTGTGTTCTCAGTCTTGGGCTTTTGCTCTTCTGTCTCCTAGCATAATAATCCTCTTCCGCCAAATGCCCTTTCCCCACTTCTTTACTGTCTTCCTAGGTCTACTGTCTTCCTAGGTACTGTCAAAAACCCTTACCTAAATGTACCGAGCCCCTTTAAGCTCTTCCTTAGTGTTCACTTATTCCTTCCTTCATTTAACAAATATTTATTGAGACCCTACTATTGCCAGACCCTATTCAGGCCTGGATTCAGAGACACAAAGTGCCCTAAAAAATCTCACCATCTAATAAAGATGACAGAACAATATGCTCAAATCCAGGACAGATGAGGACTATAGGGGAAATGTTTTCATAAGACTTTGAACCGAATTTTAATGATTGATTGGGAGTCTGCTGGGTAAAGAAGGAGGAAAAGGCATCCAAGCAGAGGGAACAGAGATTGGAAAAGGCCTAGTGCTTCATGGAACCAGTGAGAAGTTTGCATACCTGTTAAGAAGTTCAAGTATACTCCTACAGCACTTACAGTCTGTATCATCCATTTGGTCATCTGTGTTTTGGTTGTGTGCATCCCCCTCAGTGCTTAACTTAAGTGTTAGACACCCACCTAGTTGGTGTTCATTCGTTAAATCAACTGAATAAATGATCATTTAAATAAGTGCCTCAATATTCACATTGGGAAACATCTATTTTAAGATGAAAGAACTGGAAGTATAATCTATCCTTTCTCTGGGAGCACAATTTAACATTAGTAACAACTTCCTATCCTTCACAAGTACCAGGTATCCCAGCTGTGGGAAACAGGTGCATCTATGGGAAAACACTAGATTACCAATGCAGGGAAGGGAGTCGGGAAGGCAGCCCAAATATTAGAAGTGACTAGGGGTAAGACTTCAAGCATAGCCCTCATGAGATGAAAACTGATGATTCCCTAAAGCCAGTGATGCCATAAAGCATCAGGGAGTTAGTCTCAGCCCAGACATTAGGGAGAGGGGAGCTAGCAAAGCATGGAATAAGGAGGCAATCCCAGCTGGGAGAAAAGTTGAGCCCAACTGGGAAAGGTGAGAGGAATGGAGCTTATATTTATGACTGACTCAGGTATCTCTAAAATAGGGAAAGCCAAAGGTGACATGATCCCATAAAAAAGCTAGTACATGACTAATTCTGCACAATCACCTGGACTATTATGTAAAAGAATGTTCTGTAGTCTAGTAACACTATTTAAATCCCATGACCATGATAGAGTAAGGCAACATATACGTACACACACAGGTAGATATACTAACAAAAATATTTATGCTACTTTACCAGACTGCTTTGTGTGGGATAATTAATAAGCTATACCTCATTCATATTAGGGAATATATGGAGCCATTAAAAAGAATTAAGTAAAATTGTAATCAAGTATTTGACTCATATAAAACAGTCTTACAGTGCAACCTATAGATTTCACTAAATCTATAGATCGATTTAGGGAGGAATAGCTTTGTAATATTTAATCTTTCAAGCCATGAATTTACTGCTTTTTTCTACTTACTTGGGTCTCCTTTAATTCCAAATTTTAATTTATACTCCTTAGTGAACAGGTCTTGTACAAATTTTGTAAAATTTATTCCCAAGTACTGTATTTCATGATTTTGATGCTGTTGTAAATTGTATTTTTTATTTCAATTTCCAATTGTTTGTTGCCAGAATATTGAAATACAATTGACTTTTTATATTGATCTTGAATAATGTAACCTTGCTAAACTCACTTATTAGCCCTAGTAGCTCTTTTGTAGATTATTTAGCATGATCCATATATGTAAACATGTCATCCTTGGATATAGAGTTTTACTTCTTGTACAATCTTCTTGCCTTTTTTTTTCTTACCTTATTGCACTGGTTGGTACTTCCAATGCAACACTGAGTAGAAGTGGTGGGTGAATATTTTTGTCTTGTTCCCAATCATAGGAGGAAAGCACTTAATCTTTTACTTTTATGTATAAGAATGTTCTGTAGTCTGGGAACACTATCTAGATCCCATGATCTAGGATAGAGTAAGGGAGTGTGTGTGTGTGTGTGTGTGTGTGTGTGTGTGTGTGTGTGTGTGTGTGTGTGTGTATGCGCACACGCACGCACATAGGCTCAGTAACAAAAATATTTATACTACTTTAGCTGTAGATTTTTCAAAAATGTTTTATTAGGTTGAAGAAGTTCCCTTATATTCGTAATTTACTGAGAGTTTTTCCCACAAATAAGTATTGAATTTTGTCAAATGTTTTTTCTTCATCTATTGAAATGATTATGTGATGTTCTCCCTTATTGTTAGTACCATAAATTGCACTGATTTTTTAAATGTTATACTAATTTTGCATTCCTGGAATAAACCCTACTTGATCATGGTGTATGGTCTTTTTATATATTGTTGAATTTAATTTACTGAATTTTGGTCAAGGATTTTTATGTCTATGTCGATAAGGGATGTTGGCCTGTTGTTTTCTTGTAATGTCTTTGTCTGGTTTTGAAATTAGTGCAATGCTAATCTTACAAGTTACTTGGGAAGTATCACCTTCTCTCCTGTTTTCTGAAATAATTTATATAGAATTGATACTATGTCTTCCTGAAATGTTTGATAGAATTCACCAGTGAAAACATTTAAGCCTGGAATTTTCTTTGTGGGAAGGTTTTTAATTATGAATTAAATTAATTTAATAGTTATATGGATATTCAGATTTTTTATTTCTTGATTCCATATTAGTTATTTGTCTTTCAAGGAATTTGCCCATTTACTATACTATTCCCTCATTATTTTAAGTGTCAAAGAAGCTGTAGAGATATCCCCTCTTTTATTTCTGATATCAGTGATTTTTCTTCCTTGATCATTTTACTTAGTGGTTTATCAATTTTATTGAGGTGTATTTTTTCATAGAACCAGTTTTTAGTTTGATTGACTTTCTTTTTCTCATTTCTATTTCATTATTTTTGTTCATCTCTTTGTTATTTCCTTCCTTCTGCTTACTTTGTATTTTTTAATTTACTTTCCTAGTTTGTATGATAGAAACTTAATTCATTGATTTTTGGACCCTTCTTCTTTTCTAATATAAGCATTTTAAATCTATAAATTTGCATCTAAGCACTACTTTAGCTGTATCCCACAAATTTTGATATATTATTTTCATTTTCATTTGGTTCAAGGTATTTTCTTATTTGACTGATGAGTTATTTGAAAGTGTAGGTTTTCTTCAAATTAATTTCCACATATTTGAGGACTTTCCAGATATTTTTCTGTTATTTATTTTTAATTTTAATTTAATTTTGTTGCACTCAGAGGACATGTTCTGCATAATTTCAGTCCTTTTATGTTTACTGAAGTTTTTATGGCTTAGCATATGATCTATGTAGGTGAATTTTTATGTGCAGCTTCTAAAGAATATGTATTCTGCTGTTATTGGATGGTATTTTTTATCATGTATCGACTAGATCAGTTTGAGAGTGTTATTTGCATTTTCTATATCCCTACTTATTTTCTGACTGACAATTTACTAAGAGTTGAAATCTCTGACTTTGGATTTGGCTGTTTTTCCTTTCAGTTATGTCAGTTGTGGCTTCATATATTTTTGAAGCTTTGTTATTTGATGTATACACACTTAGGGTTGTTATATCTTCTTGATGAACTGACTCCTTTATTCTCACAAAGTATCCCTCTTTGTATCTGGTAATATTTCTTGTTCTGAAGTCTACTTCATCTGATTTTAATATTGCCACACCTCTTTTTTATGAATATTGCTTGTGTAAGATATATTTTTCTCTCCTTTTAATTTTAACCTATTTGTGTCTTCATATTTAAAATAGATTTCTTGTAAACAGCATATAGTTGAGTCATGCTTTCTTATCAAATATGACAATCTTTGCCTCTTATGTGCTTGGTCCATTTACACTTAAATAAATTATTGATATATTTAGGTTTAAGTCCATCTTTCTATTTGTCCCATCTGTTCTTTGTTTCTTTCTGGCTTGTTTCTTGCTTTCTTTTTTCTTTATTTTATTTTGTATCTTATTTTATTTTATTTTATTTTATTTTATTTTATTTTACAGTTATGGGATACATGTGAGGATTTTACTACATAAGTAAATTAAGTACAAGTGAGGTTTGGGCTTCTAGCAAGCCCTCTCTTTCCCCAGTAGTAGACTTGGTACCCAGTATGTGGTTGTGTGCCCCTTATCCCTCCTCCCTCCCTCCCTCCCTCCTTCCCTCTTTTAGCAGTGTCTAGCATCTGTTGTTCCTGCCTTCATGCTCATGTGTCCAGTTATCAGGGCCTATTTATGAATGAGAACATATGGTATTCAGTTTTTTTGTTTGTTTGTTTCTGTGATAGTTCACTTAGAATGATGATCACCTGCATCCGTGTTGCTGCAAAGAACATGATTTTGCCTTTCTTTATGGCTGTATAGTATTCCATCGTGTATGTATACCACATTTTCTTTATGCAGTCAACTTTTGATGGGCATCTGAGTTGGTTCCATGTTTTTCTATTGTGAATAGCGCTACAATGAACATACACGTGCAGGTGTCTTTTTGGTGGAGCGATTTATGTTTGTTCCTCTGGGTATATTCCCAGAAATAGAATTGCTGAATCATATGAAAGCTCAATTTTCAGTTCTCTAGTTCTTGAGAAAATGCCACAGTGCTTTCCACAAAGGTCGAACTAACTTACATTCCCACCAACAGTGTAGAAGCATTCCATTTTCTCTGAAGCCTCTCCAACACCTGTTGTTTTTTTACTTTTTAATGTAGTCATCCTTACCAGTGTTAGGTGGTATCTCATTGTAGTTTTGATTTGCATTTCTCTGATGATTAGTGAAGCTGAGCATTTTTTCATGTTTGTTGGCTGCTTGACTGTCTTCCTTTGAGAAGTGTCTGCTTATGTCCTTTGCCTACTTTTTAATGGGGTTGTATGTTTTTTCCTTCATTTGAGTTCCTTATAGATCCTGGATGTTAGGTCTTTGTCAGATACATAGCCTGCAAATATTTTTTCCCATCTTGTGGGTTGTCTCCTTACTCTCTTGATGGTTTCTTTTGCTGTGCAAAAACTTTTTAGTTTAATAAGGTCTCACCTGTCAATCTTAACTTTTGCAGTATTTGCTTTTGAGGGCTTTGCCATGAACTCATTGCCTACTCTGATGTTCAGAATTCCCCAAGTTTTCTTCTAAGATTTTTATAGTTTGAGGTTTCACATTTAAGTCCTTGATCCATTTTGAGTTAATTTTAATATATGGTGATAGGTAGGGGTCCAGTTTCATTCTTCCGCATGTGGTTAGCTAGTTTTCCCAGCACCATTTGTAACCAAGACAGCATGATACTGGTAGAAGAATAGACACATAGACCAATGGAACAGGACAGAGAATCCGGAAATAAAACCACAGACCTTCAACCAACTCATTTTTGACAAAGCCAACAAAAACAAACACTGGGGAAAAGAAACCATATTTATCCTGACTTCTAATTTTTTTTACAATTCCATTTTATCTTCTTCCTTGCTTATTAACTATAGCTCTTTTTAAAAAATTTTTTGTGTGTGGTTGGTCTGGGGTTTACAGTAGGGGTTTTCAACATCAGATTTTACTTCCAAATAGTATTATGTTACTTCACATATAGTATTGTATCTTTACAGCAGTGTTCTTCTATTTTTCCCTTTCCATTTGTGCTATTGTATTCATATATCTTACTTTTGTATATGTTATAAACCCCTTGATACATTGTTATTGTTTTGCTCTAAACAATCTATTATATTTTTTAATTTAAAAAATATTTACGAATTTATTTAAAATAGGAATAATAAATCCAGTACATATTGACACAAATAATATATTTTGATGAAAATAACTGCATTTTTTAAAATTTGCCCCTTGTATTTATGGCCAATTTCTTTTTTTTTTTCTTGTTTTTTATTTAAAGGATATAGGGTATAATTCAGGATTAGGTACATGTACATAAGTGATCATCATACAGGTAAAGTTTAGACCTCCCTTTGGTCCCCACTTCTCCTGGTTTGAGATCAGGTACTCTTATAGATGTTAAGTGCCACCCCCTCCTGTGTCCCCTGGCAGTTTCCCACTACTGCCAATCCTTTTGTTACAGTATAGATAGATTTTCAGGGTCCCGCTTATGAGTGACAACATGTAGTACTCAATTCTTTGTTTCTGTGATAGATCACTCAGTGTTATAGACTCTAAATCCATCCAAGTTGCTGTGAAGTTCATAATTTTGTCTTTCTTTATGGCTGTATTTCTTTATGGTAATATTCCATTGTGTACATGTACCACTTTTTTTGGTCCAGTCCACTTTTGATGGGCAGCACTGTTGGTTCTATGTTTTTGTTATTGTGAATAGTACTGCAGTAAACATGCATGTGCAGCTATCTTTTTTATAGAATGATTTTAGTTCCTCCGGGTATATTCTCAGAAGGGGGATTGCTGGGTCATATGGAAGGTTGATTTTTAGATCTTTTAGGAGTTGCCACACTGTTTTCCACAGAGGTTGTACTAGTTTACACTCCCACCAACAGTGTAGCAGCATTCCCTTTTCTCTGCATCCTATCCAGCACCTGTTGTTTTTTGAGTTATTGATGATGGTCAGCCTGACTGGAGCTAGGTGGTACCTCAGTGTGGTTTTGATTTGTATTTCTTTGATGATAAGTGAGGCTGAGCATTTTTTCATGTATCTGTTAGCTGCTCGTATATCTTCTTTTGAGAAGTGTCTATTCATACCCTTTACTCACTTTCTAATGGAGCTGTTTGTTTTTTTTCTTTTCAGCACATTTGAGTTCCTTGTAGATCCTGGATATTAGACCTTTGTCAAATACATAGTTGGCAAATATTTTTTCCCATTCTGTGGGCTGTCTCCCTGCCTTTTTTTAAAAAGTGGTTTCTTTTTTTTCTTTTTTTTTTATAATCAATATTTTTTATTATGATGTTGTGGGGTACAGTTAAGGGTTAGGTATACAAATACATTTCATTCAGGCACCCTATTGATAAGAGGTGCTTCCCCATCCCCAGACAGATATTTGCTATCGTTAATCCCATCTCCCTCCCTCCCCCTCACAGTTTCCCACTACTGTCAGTCATTTTCTTATAGTATTAGGTTGGATGTTCAAGGTCCATTATATGAGTGAGAACATGTGATACTCGGATCTTTGTTTTTGTGAGAGGTCACTCAGTATTATAAACCCTAGTTCCATCCAGGTTGCTGCGAAATTCATGATTTTGTTCTTTTTTATGGCTGTGTAGTATTCCATCATGTACCACATTTTTTTAATCCAAAGTGGGACCTTATTAAACTGATAAGCCTCTACAAAGCCAAAGAAACCATCAAGAGAGCAGGGAGACAGCCTACAAACTGGGAAAAAGTATTTGCCAACACCAGGTCAGACAAAGGCTTAACATCTTTGATCTACAAGGAACTCAAACATGCTGAAAAGAAAGAAACAAACAACCCCATTATAAAATGGGCAAAAGATATGAACAGACACTTCACAAAGGAAGACATCCGAGCAGCCAACAGACATATGAAGAAATGTTCAACCTCACTAATCATCAGGGAGATGCAAATCAAAACCATACTGAGATACCACCTAACTCCAGCCAGAATGGCAATTATCAACAACTCAAAAAATAACAGCTGCTGGAGAGGGTGTGGCGAAAGGGAACACTTCTACACTGTTGGTGGGAGTGTAAACTAGTGCAACCTCTGTGGAAAGCAGTGTGGCGACTCCTAAAAGCGCTAAATATCAACCTCCCATATGACCCCGCAATCCCCCTACTGGGAATATATCCGGAAGAACTCAAATCACTCTATAAAAAAGATACCTGCTCACGTATGTTTATCGCAGCATTGTTCACAATAGCAAGAACCTGGAAGCAACCATGCTGCCCATCAAAAGAGGACTGGATTAAATGGTTTCTTTTGCTTTGCAGAAGCTTTTCAGTTTGATGAAGTCCCACTTATCTATCTTATCTCTTATGGCCTGGGTATTTGGGGTTCTGATCAGAAATTGGTTGCCTGATGAGTGTCTCCTAAGTTTGAGGTTTTTGGTTCAGGTCTTTGATCCATTTAGAGTTGATTTTTGTGTATGGTGATAGGTAGGGGTCCTGTTTCAATATTTTACATGTGGTCAGCAGTTTTCCCAGCACCATTTACTGAATAGGTTCTCCTCTCCCCAGTGGTTGTTGGTGGAGGCTTTGTTAAAGATGAGTTGGTTGAGAAATTGAGGTTTTGCTTCTGGAATCTCTATCTGTTCCATTGGTCCATATACCTATTCTTTTACCAACACCAGGCTGTTTTGATTATTGTAGCCTTACAGTAAAGTTTGAAGTCTGGAAGTGTGATACCTTCCACTTTTTTTCTTTTGCTAAGAATTATTTTGGTTATTCATGGTTAAGTAGCTGTATTTTTTAAGATAAAAAAATTTCATGAGAAAAATGCCATTGTTTATATACTTTTGCCCATTTCTTTAAGGTCTGATAGATGACAGCTTGGTAGATGACAGCCACCTTCTACATCCAATGTGTTTTGTTATGTTGTTTTTGTTTAAGTATATGAAGAAAATCCAGCTTCACATAGTTGGAAAAGGGAGAAGTATTTTAATACCTTTTTAGATAATTATGGGTATTCTTCTTTGATATGACACAAAAATGCTACAAATAGTAGCTTATTAAAAGTTAATGCAGTGTGGAATCTGAAATCATATCAGTAACCTTGTTATATACTATTATACTAAAATTCATTAGTCATTTTATACTTTAAATGGATATTTGATCCTTTGTATACATTTGGAAAACATTGGTCCACTAAATTTTGCAAGTATTCACTATTAATGTGATGGATACAATAAAAGTCTAGACTTCATCACTGTATACCTCATCCGTGTTACCAAAAATCACTTGTACCCCTCAAGCTATTGAAATAATAAATAAATAAATAAATAAAACCATGAAAATTATATATTATATTTATATAATTTATATAAATATATATTTATATAATTTTAAATTATATAAATTTGGGTTTGTAATTTAATCACGTCCTTATGATAACTGATATTATGTTAAATTCTGTTATTTGCATTGGTGGCCATAATTTTATATTTTTTTCCTGGTCAGTGCCTACAGCATGGTCTAATTTGTAGTCAATAATATATAATATTATAGGAAATGACAATAATTATGCAATATATTATTAATATAAGTAAAGGAAAATTCACTATGCTCTGCAAAAAGAATTGCAAGTATTCAAAATATTGACATATTTTATGCAGTATCAAAAAAATCACATTCATTGATATCACCACTGGTCTCATTTTTTAAAATCTTAAACTTTGGGAAGCTGTCAAGCTCCCAGGGCAGAATGAAGTTTTCCAAAATTCTAATTTTCACTCAAAAACGTGACTATTAACACTGGTAACAAATTCTGTCAACTGTTTACCCTGAAGTGATAGGCTTATTTCATCTTTTTCTTTTTATTCTTTTTTTTTATTTTAAAGATGTGGGGTCATTTCATATTTTAGAAAATATTTGCCAAGGGGCATCAGCAGCGTCGGCGGCATCAGCAGCGGTGTCTGCAGCGGAGGGTGAAAAATGGCAGAGTACGTGGCCTCCATCTTGGGCACCAAGAAAGACAAAGTCAACTGTTCATTTTATTTAAAAATTAGAGCGTGTCGTCATGGAGACAGGTGCTCAAAGTTGCACAATAAGCCGACCTTTAGCCAGACTATCTTGATTCAAAGCATCCATCGTAATCCCCAAAACAGTGCACAGACAGCTGACGACTCACACTACCATTGCCCTATTGAACATTTACCATAACCCTCAAAACTCTTCCCAGTCTGCTGATGGTTTGCGCTGTAAGTTCATACAAGTTCCTTCCCTGGTTCCCTGGGCTTGCATGTTAGAGCTCAGTGTCCACTCCATCTGGTCTGCTGAGCTAGTGTCGGGAACCACATTTCACTAGAGGTGGCAAGGAGCTTGTGTCCCACGGACCCATGGAAACCTCTGGAGGTTTGAACTGCCCGTGTGTTAAAAAGGGACTGGAGAGGGTATTCTTTATAACGGCCTGGTGCTGCTGCTGCTGCTGGCTCTGCTTTTACTAGGACCTTGAACAATTATCATAATACTATAAGAAAGGGATTGGCAGTAGTGGGAAACTGCGGTGGTGGGCGAGGGTGGGTTGGCAGTTGAGGGAAACTGCCAGGGGAGGGAGGGGCACACCTCATCAACAAGGGTACCTGCATAATGAACATTTGTATACCTAACCCTGAACTGTATGCCACATCTTTAAAATAAAAATAAAAGAAACAAGAACTTTTTAAAAAATGAAATAAAATGTGGAGTTATGTTCTTCCTTCTCAGGAACAACAGTATTTGGACATTTCTTTCACTTCCTGGAACTTACTGTTTTGAGATTATTTTTCAGATTTTCTTATTAGCCTTTTTTCCTCTAACTTCATTTTGGAGGTCACATTTTAGTTGTGAGGACATTGTTCTAAGAATATTTCCCAAGTGAGTCTCTGCACCTCACTCTGACCCTGAGTTTTCCTCACCCACCAGCCCTGTGCCAACTCTATCTGTGTCGGTATACCCGATTCAGACAGGCCCTTGACAGAAAAGAAACTTGATTTTCATCAACATGCTGCATAGATAAAATCTCCAAGTTTAAGAGTTGGGATTAGTTTGCTATGTTTGGAAAAGCAAGGGTCCTTGGTGGGGAAATAGATCTAAACTGGGCATTCAGTGCACACTTCCCAGTTTCTTCCAGCTTTGGGAAGTATTAAATTTAGATTGTGAATATTTATTTAGTGGTGGTTTTTAAAGAACAAGATACAAATTAGTATCTTTGGAAAGCTCAGAAAACTAAAATTAAATTTTTATAATTATCAAGCTGTGGAATTATTGAAATTTAGTCATTTGTGGACACATTGAAATGAATACCTGGACTCTTGTTAAAATCAAGGAGTTTAAACCAAAGGGAGGTAGATGCTTCTCATTCACAAGTTTGTTGTCAAGCAGTAAAAATTGAGGTACCTTTGGGTAGCCACAAGCCAAAATCAGGTACATCCTTGAACTGGAGTTCCTCAGTCTTTAGGGTGACCTACACTGGGTAAATGATCCCAGGGACCACTCAAGCTGACTCCAAATTAAGAGCCCTTAGGGTCATGTGCCCATGCACACAGGGTGCATATTTCTATGTGGGGCTGGGATTTTCTCAAAGTTTTTCTACTGGGACACTCAATGTTTTTCATGCTAAATAGTAACCTTATGAATAGAGAGTTCTTTCCCTGAGTCCAATGGTAGCAGGAGTCACTTGGTAACCCTTGGGTTAAAATACCTGGTTTTATGTTTTGTTTTGTTTTAAGAAATCAGATCAATAGGTGGAGGGAAATGCTTGTACTTACTAAATGATTTTTGTCAACAACCCTGCCCTCGGATAAAAATGAGTGAAAAATAGGTGATTGAGTAACAAGAATTAATAATTATTTGCCCTGATTGGTTATTTGGGGACTGTGTATACTCTATTGACAATAGAATATTGTATTAGTTAAAACAAAGAAAAGAAAATATCTGCCAAATATTTAAGTACTTAATTATGGTTTGTTCATTAGTTCTTCTTTCAAGCAGAAATGATAGTCTATGAAAAATGTGTCTGGTTAAGTACAAAACTTAACAGATGTGCTTTTCCTCAAGACAACAACCACTATACTACAGTTTATACCAGAAGCACCTTATGAATACCTCCTGTTGTGTCACACAGAATATTAAACTCAGAATCAAGATTTAATAAAACTAATCATTTTAGTGCTTTATCAAAGATATTCTCAAGTGAAACTAGACTTTGTTTAACTATAAATGCATCGCAGTAAAGAATACAGTTACTGCTAGTATACTTTGGTGTTTTAACCACCATTGCTTTTGCACCTTCAAGCAGATATAAACAAAGTTGCTCCAGCACAAACCATGAGATTCAGACAAGTTATTCAGTACTTTGAATATCTTAGTACCATTCAATTGTGTTGCCAGCTATTCACGTAAAAGAGAGTCATCTTCAAAGATGAGTTAGTGCTGATACCACTTGACTGACTACAAGCAAAACAGCAAGTCCAGCCACAATTGTAGATTTGTCTGTTTGTAAGGTGAGAGTACAATTCTGCAAATGCGATGTTAACTAAGTCTTCATGTTTATGGCTAAATGTTTAAATAAACAAGTTACTGTACCATTGAGAAAAGGTAATGCTTTAAGTTATTTTACTAACTTTTTATCTAGTAGACAATAAGCACTGTCAACTGTCCAAGGCGTTATTGGTCTCTAAACTATCATGTGGACTTCCCCAGCCAATACAGTACAATAACTTACCCATAAGATGCTTCAGTGGCTTTTAAATTTCTAGTTTGAAAAGCAGCAAAAAACAATTTTTGGCTATTAATGAGCTTATCATGCCTATACTTAAAACATTCAATTCCTTCTTCTTTAACTATGAATGAATGATCTGAAAATGATGCTACAATTTACATGACAAATTATTTTGAAACTGTTGGAAAATATTCTCTTGCATAAGACACTGTAAGGTAAATTAATTACATATAAAGATAACTTTAATCATATTTCATTTCTTATTTTTAGTTTCACCCAGTTTCTTTGAGGTAAATTCCTTCCTTCCATGAGTCAGAACCCTTACTGGTACTTAAGTTTTATCTTTTTCAGCTTCTATAATCATAGATGTTGGAGCTCTGGTTTGAAAAAGCAAGCTTTCGAATCTCTTTTTGTTAAGTCACCAATTCATATATTTGTATTTCTCTCTAGGTGGAATTAAAGCTCTGGGAATTCAAAATAATGAGTGATTAAATATTAACAAAATTACAGAAATTATAGTAGATATAACCAAAGACAGCTTTCCCATGTCCCTCTTGTTCAGTGCAGTCAGAGAATCTGAGCACTGGTCATAGTACTAGGACTTCAGAAGAGAAAAATGAGAAGATTGAAGGAAGAGATGGAAGTGAAAACCCAGAACCTGACCAGGCAAGGGGTCTTATACTAGGCACTCCTACTGTATGGGCCCCAGCAAGGGGGTACAGGGAGGCCAGGCAGCTCTTCACACCAGCCAAGGGATGCAACGCTTGGCCTAGAATGCACCAGCTGTGAGCGACTCTGGACCACACCCCTTATACCCCCAACTTGGCTATGCTACATTTTGACTGGACTGTGTTGCTTCATTTACTCTCTGCCACCAGGCTGACAGCCCTTAAATTCAATACATAGGCTGCTGCCACCTCTGAACCTGCTACTTCCAGCATGGTCCTAAATTGTCTTTTAAGGGAATTATAGGATGAGTAACAAAATATCTTTTGTGTTTACTCTTATATTTATCCATTTTTAGCATTCTTCAATCCTTTCTGCAGATCCAGGTTTCTATCTGGTACAAGTTGCATTCTTCCTAAAGAACTTCAGTTCATTTTTCTTAGTGTAGGTCTGCTAGCAACAAATTATGTCAGCTTTTATTTGTCTGGAAAAGTCTTATTTTGTCTTAACTTTTGAAAGATGTTTTCACTAGGCATAGAATCCTATGTTGATAATTTTTTCTTTTAGCATTTCCAAGATGTTATTTCATTGCCTTCTTGCTTGCCTATTTCCTTATGTGAAGTCAGTGATGAGTTTTTATCTTTGTTCCTCTGTATAAAATGCCTTTTTTCTTTGGATTCCTTTATGTTTTCTCTTTATCACTAGCTTTCAGCAGATTGATTATAACATGTTTTCCTGCATTTTTTCTTTGTGTTTATTCTTTTTCAGATTCATTGATCTTCTGAGATCTATGAGTTTATAGTTTTTATCAAATCGGGAAATGTTTCAGCCATTTTTTTCATTTTTTCTTTTGCTTTCTTTCTTTCTTTCTTTCTTTCTTTTTTTTTAGTCAGTAACTCACTCTGTCACCCAGGCTGGAGTGCAATGGCACAGTCACGGCTCACCACAGCCTTGACCTCCTGGGTTGAGGTGATCCTCCCCTTCTCAGCCTTTCTAGTAGCTGGGACTGCAGGTGTGTACCACCATACCCGGCTAAATTTTTTATGTTGCCCAGGCAGGTCTCAAATTCTTGGGGCTCAAATAATCCTGCCACCTTGACCTCCCAAAGTGTTGAGATTACATACATGAGCCACTACACCCAGCCTCCATTCTTTCTTTTCTTTTTTTTTTTTTTTTTTTGAGTTGGAGTCTCACTCTGTCGCACAGACTGGAGTGCAGTGGCCACTCTCGGCCACCGCAGCCTCAATCTGCTGAGCTCCAGCGATCCTTCCACCTCAGCCTTCCAAGTAGCTGGAATTACAGGCGCGTGCTACCACGCCCGGCTAATTTTTTGATTTATTGTAGAGATGAGGTCTCACCAACTTGCCCAGGCGGGTCTTGAACCCACCGGCTCAGGCAATCCACTCACCTCAGCTTCCCAAGGCGCGGGATTCAGGCTGAACCACCGAGCCCGGCCCATTATTTCTTTTCTGCTACTTCTTTCTGCTACTTGTAGAACTCCAACTAAACCTACTTTAACTGTTTATATTCCCCCATAAATCACTGTGGCTTTTTTTTTTTTTAAGATTCAAGGGGTACAGGTATAGGTCTGTTACATAGGTACATCGTGTGGTGGTGAGGTTTGGGTTTCTATTGAATACATCACCCAGGTGGTAGGCATGGTACCCAGTGGGTAGTTTTTCAAACCTCATCCCCCACCCTTTAGGAGTTCTCAGTATCTGTTGTTCCCACCCTTGTGCCTGTGTGTGTATTCAGTGTTTAGTTCCCATTTGTAAGTGAGAACATGTGGTATTCAGTTTTCTGTTTCTGTGATAATTTGCTTAGGATGATGGTCTCCAGCTGTATTCATGTTGCTACAAAGGACGTGATATTGTTCTCTTTTATGGTTATGAAGTATTCCATAGTGTGATTGTGTGTGTGTGTGTGTCACATTTTCTTTATCCAGTCTACTGTTGATTGGCATCTAGGTTGGTTCCATAT
The DNA here is from genome assembly GCF_000164805.1 of Carlito syrichta. Classification (NCBI taxonomy): domain Eukaryota; kingdom Metazoa; phylum Chordata; class Mammalia; order Primates; family Tarsiidae; genus Carlito; species Carlito syrichta. Next base: position 323,976 of record NW_007258143.1, on the reverse strand, counting down.
TTTTGCTATTGTGGATCATGCTACAATAAATATATGAGTACGGATGTCTTTTTTGGTAGAGTGATTTATGTTCCTCTGGGAATATACCCAGTAGTAGGATTGCAGGGTCAAATGGTATATCTATCTTTAGTTATTTGCAAAATCTCCAAATTGGTTTCCATAGGAGTTAAACTTGCTTACATTCTCACCAACAGTGTAGGAGTACTCCCTTTTCTCCACAAGCTCACCAACATCTGTTGGTTTTTTGGCTTTTTAATAGTAGCCATTCTGACTGGTGTGAGATGGTATCTCACTGTGGTTTGACTTGCATTTTCCTGAGGATTCATGATGTTGAACATTTTTTCATATTTTTGTTGACCATTTGTATGTCTTCCTTTGAGAAGTGTTTGTTTATGTCCTTTGCCCACTTTTTGATGGGTTTTTTTCTGTCAATTTGTTTGAGTTCTTTGTAGATTCTAGATATTAGTCTCTTGTTGGATGCATAGTCTGCAAATATCTCCTCCCATTCTGTGGGTTGTCTGTTAATTCAGTTGATGGTTTCTTTTGCTGTGCAGAAGTTTTTTTAGTTTGATTAGGTCCCACTTGTCAATTTTGGTTTTTGCTGCTTTTGCTTTTGAGGTCTTAGTCATTATTTCATTGCCTAGGCCAGTGTCCATAAGAGTGGTTCCTCGCCGGGCTCGGTGGCTCAGCCTGTAATCCCGCGCCTTTGGGAGGCTGAGGTGAGCGGATTGCCTGAGCCCGCAGGTTCGAGACCCGCCTGGGCATCGAGACCTCATCTCTACAATAAATCAAAAAATCAGCCGGGCGTGGTAGTGCATGCCTGTAATTCCAGCTACTTGGAAGGCTGAGGGGGAAGGATCGCCGGAGCCCAGCAGGTTGAGGCTGCGGTGGCCGGGAGCGGCCACTGCACTCCAGTCTGGGCAACAGAGTGAGACTCCAACTCAAAAAAAAAAAAAAAAAGAGTGTTTCCTAAGTGTTGGTGAGAAGAAATTCTTCTAGAATTTTTGTGGTTTAAGGTGTTACATTAAAGTCATTAATCCATCTTGTGTATACGAAGGATTAATCCTGGCTTCATTCTCTTATGTATGGTTAGCCAGTTTTCCCAAGTCTATTTGATAAATAGGGTGTCCTGTCCCCAGTGTTTGTTTTTGTCAACTTTATCAAAGATTAGATGGTTGAAAAAAATTGAGTCAGGCATTGTGGCACACCTGTAGTCCCAGTTACTCAGGAGACTGAAGCAGAAGGATCACCTGAGCCCAGAAGTTTGAGGCTGCAGTGAGCCATGATTGTGCCACTGCACTCCAACCTGGACAATGAAAAGAAAAGAAAAAAGACACGAGGACTCAGCCTGGGACCCACAGCTCCAGGCTGTGTCTCTCCCATGGAAACTCCAGCATCCGTTCCCCAGGTGCTCTGTTGTTTCTCTGAGTCTTCTTCACGCAGCCAGGCAAGGAAAGTGGGTTTGTTTGCTGATTTTGTTCACAACTGAAATATCCCATTCTATTCCTTTTTCAGTTTTCAGTTTATTGTATAAATGGCTTTTTTTTTTCCTGTTAGCTTTGGTGATTGTGTCAGGGCTCCTTTGAGAAGACACTTAAATCTTGTAGTCTGAAAACAAACCCAGATAAGAGTCTGCTTTGGCTGGAGCCCCCTTTGGTCTACACCACCTTGAGCACAGCCCTTCAATGCTCTGCTGTCAAGAAGCACATTGCCACCAGCTGTATTCAACACTACAATGTATTTTGAAAACTATAGTTGTATCCAAGACAATAAAGAAAACTTTTTTTTTTTTGAAAAAAAGATGAGATAATTGTAAGACAGCAGTTTTATTTCTGGGTTCTTAATTCTGTTCCAATGGTCTGTGTGTCTGTTTTTGTGCCGGTACCATGCTGTTTTGGTTACTATAGTCTTATAGTAAAGTTTGAAGTCTGGCAATGTAATGCCTCCAGCTTTATTCCTTTTGTTTAGGACTGTATTGGCCATTTGGGTTCTTTTTTGCCTCCTTGTGAATTTAAGTTTTTGGTTTTTTTTTTAGATCTGTGAAAAATAATGTTGGTAATTTGATAGGGATTATGTTGAATCCGTAGATTGTTTTAGGCAGTGTGGACATTTTAACTGTATTGATTCTTCAACCCATGAGCATAGAATGTTTTTCCACTTCTTTGTGTCATCTTTGATTTCTTTCAGCAGTGTTTTATAGTTCTCATTGTAGAGATCTTTCACCTCTTAGGTTAGATGTATTTCAAGATATTTTGGATATGTGTGGCTATTGTAAATGGGATTGTGTTCTTGATTTGGTTCTCAGCTTGAATGTTGTTGATGTATAGAACTGCTACTGATTTTTGAGCATTGATTTTGTAACCCGAGACTTTACTGAAGGTGCTTATGAGTACTAGTAGTCTTCTGGTGAAATCTTTTTAGGTTTTCTAGATATAGAATCATCATCTGTGACAAGAGATAATCAAACTTCATCTTTTCCTGTCTGGATGCCTTTTATTTCTTTCTCTTGTCTGATTGCTCTGGCTAGGACTATGTTGACTAGCAGTGGTGAGAGTGGGCATCTTTGTCTTGTTCCAGTCTTTAGGGAGAATGCTTCCAACTTCTGCTCAGTCGGTATGATGTTGGCTGTGGGTTTGTCATAGATGGCTCTTATTATTTGAGGAATGTTCCTTCAGTGCCTAGATGGTTGACGGTTTTTATCATGAAGGAATTTTGGGTTTTATCAAATACTTTTTCTGTGTCTTTTGAGATAATCATGTGGTCCTTTTATTTCTCTCTGTGATTTATTTTGGAGAATTTCTATTGCTTTGTCTTCAAGTTCATTGATTTTTTTTTTCTTCCTGCAGTGTACTTGTTGTTAATCCCATCTGCAGAAATTTTCCTTTCAAATATTGTATTTTTCAGTGCTAGAATTTTCATTTTAAAATGTCTTTCTCTCATCGCTGAATTCATATTTTCTTTATACCCTTAAGCATTTGGAACATATTTATCATAGCTGTTTTATAGTCCTTGTCTACTAATTCCATTTCTGGGTCTAGTTCTGTTAACTGTTCTCCAGATTATAGATCACATTTACCTGCTTCTTTGTATGTTTAGAATTTTTTTATTGGATATCAAACATCATGAATTTTACATGTTGAGTGCTGGATTTTTTTTTGTATTGATTTAAAGAGGATTGTACTTTTTTCCTGATAGTTAACTTATCGTGGATCAGTTTGATCCCTTCAAGTTTTGTTTTTTAACTCATTTAGAGTAGGTCTTGAGTAGCCTTTTTATTATGGAGTTAATTTAGACCCTTTTGAAGGTACTACCCCTCTGAAGTGTCTCCTGATAGCCCATATATTCAGTGAGGTCTCTCCACTTTGGCCATTTGTGAGCTCTAGGAATTTTTCATCTTACAACTCCTCAGTAATTGTTTTTCTGGACTGTTCTTGTGAAGTTTTCCCCTATACATGTTTAGTCTGGCATTCATCAAAAGACTCAAGTGAACATCTATGCATATTTCTGGTACTTCTTTGTTTTAGTTCCTTCTCTACAATTTCTAGCCACCTTTCCGAACTCCAGTCTCTATTTCCTCTACTCAGTGAGATTGCCAGGCTCTTTTTGGGTTCCCTCTTCCTGTACCATAGCCCAGGGATTACCTCCAGGGAGAAAGCCTGGATGATAGTAGGGCTCACCTCATTTGTATCCCTTTTCTCTCAAGGATCACTATCTTGTATTACTTATTGTCCAATTTCTGAAAATAGATGCTTTCTATATTTTGTCAATTTTTCAGTTGTTTCTAGAGGGAAAATTTTTAATTTTAATTTTTAATTTTTAATTTTAATTTTTCCCTCATGGCCAGAAGCTGAAGTCTGTTATTTATCTACCTTCTTCTTTTTTTTTTTTTTCTTTAATTTTTGAAAAATAATCTTGCAGGATATAAAACTCTAGATTTACAATTTTTATTTTCTTCCAGCTTTCATTATTTCTTATGGAAGTCAGTCTTGTTCATATCATTGTTTCTCTTTATATAATATGTCTTTTTCTATCTGATTACCTTTATAGGCTTATATTTGGCTTTCAGAACTTTGACTATGATGAACCTCAGTGTACTTTTGTTTGTATTTATCCTACTTGAGGTTCCCTGAGTTTTTGGATAAATGGGTTGCTGTCTTTGATATATATGTTGAGTATCCCTTACTGGAAATGCTTGGGACCAGAAGTGTTTTGGATTTTGGATTTTTTCAGATTTAGGAATATTTACACTGTAACTACCAGTTCAGCATCCTTAATCCAGAAATCTTAAATCCAAAAGGCTCCAATGAGCATTTCCTTTGAACACCTTATTGGCACTCAACAAGTTTCAGATTTCAGAGTTTCAGATTGAGGATACTCAACTCATAATTTGGAAATTTATCAGCCGGTATTATTATTTCTTCTTCTTTCTTCTTTTCCTTCCTTCTTCCTTCTTTTGCCTTCTTCTTTCTTCCTTTTCCTCCTCCTTTTTTTCTTCTTTTTCTTCCTTTTTCTTCTTTCTTCTTCAGTTTGCTTAATTTCTATTGATCTATCTTCAAGTTTACTGATTCTTTCTTCTCTAGTGCTGTATTCAATCATGCAATTAATCACACCCAATGAATTTTTATCCCATCCCATCCAATGATTTTTTTAACTTTTTTTGTTTTGAAGTGGTCATAGATCCACAAGCAGTTGCAAAAATAGTACAAAAAGGTTCCATGTACCCTTCACTCAGTTCCCTCCAATGATAACATCTTATATACCCACACTGCAATATCAAAACCAGGAAATTGACATAAGTACAGACCATAGTTTTTACTCTGTGTATGACATTTTCTAAATTCACACAAATTTTTGTATTTAAAACCTTAAAAATGAAATAAATATATTTATCAGACAGATCTACTTTCATAGACCAGGTCCAGGGAGGGATCACAGTAACAATATGTACTAGGCAAGTTGAGAAAATTATTTAACCAGTCTTCTTCAGTTTACTCATCTATAAAATAGAGATTAATTTGAAGATTAAATGTATCAGTCAAAGTAAAGTATTTAGAACAGTAGCTGGCATATGGTAAGCACTCAATAAATTTTAGATATTTTTACTAATAAATATTGGTAAAACTTCTCACAGTCAGAAACCTGTTCCCTCTTAGTCTCTAAATGCTGAGAATTGGGTACCCAGTGAGTGTCTAATAAATAAAGAACATGGTGCTGTATTGGGTGCTGTGTAAATTTAGCCTAACAGCCCTTGCTAATAATACTGACAGCCCATGGAACAAAACAATGAAATATATCAGAATGAAACATTATCATCTTATATGAGTGAAGATGAGTATGAGTGCAAACAAATTCTAGAAATTATATATTTGAGTTTTATATTTAAATAAAGTCATAGTACCAGCCATTCAGCAAACCATCCTTCCATTGTAGAAAAGCTTTAGACAGGTAGGATTTAGAAACTATTTGAATGCAAAAAGAACTCAACATTTAAGCACCAATGATATCCCTAGTTTATCTGTATGCTAGGTTCTTTACCTATATTATCTCATGTAGACCTTCAGCAAACCTGGGTGGTAGGCGTTACACTCCATTTACTGATGAGAAAAGTAAGACTCAGAAAGGAACTTGCCCAGGATCAACTAGTAAATAGTAGAGTCAGGATTCAAACCCAAATCTGTTTGGTTTCTGGGCTTATCCTCTTTTCCCTACTTTCGGTGATAAGACCCAAGATTTGGGTGAAAGGAATACATGGAAAAAAATAAACATTTATGAATCATCTACTACTGTCCAGACATTATGCCACATGCATTATTTCATTTGTCCTCAAAGTATTCTTTTTATTTAATCCTCACAACAACTCTATGAGAAGTTAAAGAATTAACATTTGTTGAGCATCTGCTATGTGCCTAACACTTTAGTAGGGCTTATATAAATTACCTCTTGTGGGCCAAGCATGGTGGCTAATACCTGTAATCCCAGCAATGTGGGAGGCTGAGGCAGGAGGATTGTTTGAGCCCAGAAGTTCAAGACCAGCCTAGGTAGCATAGTAAGACCTCATCTCTACAAAAATTAAAAAATTAACCAGGTGTGGTGGTACATGCCCATAGTCCTAGCAATTTGGGAGGCTGAGACAGAAGGATTGCATGAGCCAGGAGGTTGAGGCTGTAGGGAGCCATGATTGTGCCACTGCATTCCAGCCTGGATGACAGAGTGAGACCCTAACTGAAAAAACAAAAATAAGTAAAAGAATTATAACCTGTGATAAGTACCATGAAGTAAGCATATGGGGTGCAGAGATAGAGACTATCAAAAGAATTTAGATTGGGTCTCTATAAAAGGCCTCTCTGAAGATGTAACATTTAAGATCAGGAATTGAGGAGTGAGAGTCAGCCAGGTTAAAAACAAATAACTAGAGGGCAAGTGTTCTGAGCGGAGTAGGCAACCATGTACAAATAATGCTGAAGCAAAAAGGAACTCGGTATATTCTGGGTACTGTGGGTACTAAAAGAAGGCCACTATGACTAGGGCTAGTGAGTGAAGGACAAGTGGTATGAGATGGAATGGGCAGGAACCAGACCCTGGGGGGCCCTGTCAGCCGTGGGGCAGAGTAGGAGCTCATGCATAATAGAGTGGGAAGTCACCAAAGGCTTTTAACAGGAGAGATACTAGGATGTGATGTACATTTCAATACTAGGCTGACTGTTGTATGGAGTGGGGGGTTGGGGACAAGAATGGAAGTATGGAGACCATTAGGAGGCTGATGCCAATTGAAAGATAATGATGGTGGCAGTGGAGATGGAAAGAATGATATATTTTGGAGATAGAATTGAAATACCTACTGATGAATTAGTTGTAGATGGTGAGGGAAAAGGAGGAATCGAGTTTTCTGACCTGAATAATTAGATGGACTATAGAGTAATTTACTGAAATGGAAAAGACCAGCTTGAGAAAAACAAAACAAAAAAACAGAGTGAGATTTGGAGAAGAAGGTCATTCAGTTCAACAAAGATTTATTAAGCATCTTCTGTGTGCTGGGCACTATGCTAAGTGCTGAGGGCACAAAGTAGTAAAAGCTTTGCTCAAAAGCTTACAGCCCAACAAGGGAGACAGACATATAAACAGACAACTTCAGTTGGCTATATTAAGTGGTAAGTTAGAGGCATGTAGAAAGCCTATAAAGTCACAGAAGAAAGCCAGTTAGTCTGATAGGGGCAGGGGAATGGGGGGGAGACCAGGGAAGGTGTCCTGAAGATGATATCTGAGCCAAGAACTGAGAAGAGTATTAGCCAGACAAGTGTATGAAAGCAGTTGAGGAAACAGGAATAGAAAGTCACAGAGCCATGAAACAGCATGAGGCATTCAGGAAACCATTAATAACGAAGTATTACTAGAACATAAACTTGAACACAGGGCACAATAGGAAATGAGACTGTATATCTATTATTGACAGCAACTAACAATTATTGAGTGCTTATATGCCAGACACTATACTAAATGCCTTACATGGATAACTCATTTAATCCTCACAGTTACAAATATGGAAACCAGTCTAGAAGGAGATTGAGTACCTTGCCCAAAGTTACACACTGTTAGAGTTGAGATACTAAGCCAGCAGTTTGATTCTAGGGCCCACACACTTAACCACAGAAAGTTTTTAAGTGCCATACTAAAGAACTGAAAATGTACCTGTCAGCATCAGTGACTCATGAAAGGTCAGTGACATGGTTGGATCTGTCTCTTAATGAGATGACTCAGGATGATTTAAGAGAGGCCAGACTGGGGACTGTTGCAATACATCAGGCAAGTGATGCAGAGAGTTTGAAGTAGGGATGGAGACTGTAGAAAGATTTAAGAAATGTTTAGGAGGTAGAATTAGCACAACTTGGTGGTTAAACAAACTCTGCAGGCAAAGGAGTGGGAGAAATCTAACATGTTACCATGTTTTCTGGTTTGGGTGACTAGATGATGTTACTATATAACAAATACAGGAGGAATAGCACTAAAAGTGAACCATTTTTTACATTGAGTATGAGGTGCCAACGGAACACCCAAGTGAATCCATCTAGGTATGAAGTGAGAGTCTAAAATTCAGGGGATAAGTAATAACTGGATATATATCTAAGTATTAAAAACCTGTAGGACATGGTTAAAGTAATGAGGACGCATGAGATTACCCATGGAGAGTATGTAAGAAGGAGACCATAGGACCAATGAGGGAATTTTGGAAAATTTCTGTGTCTAAGGAACCAGCAAAAATGTGCTCAGAAAGGAGACTGAAAAAGCATATTCACAAGGATAAGCAGAATAGCACAGGAATTGAAATCATGGACTTAGGATCTAATCTGTGTATATTTTTATCCTCTGGACTCTGCCACTTAGCTGTGTGATGTTGGGCACAGTTCTTCACCTCGCTAAGCCTCAATTGTTTGAGGAGTAAATATACTTGTAATACATATAAAGTCCTTAGTATAATGCCTAATAAATGCTTAATAAGTATTAGTTAATATTTATAGGAAGAAAACCAGAATAGAATCATGGAAACCAGAAGTCAAAAGTTTAAAAGATGGAGAGAATGCTGTGATATGTCACATGCACCTGAGGAGGTCCAATAAACTGAGGACTTCTTCAAAAGTATGGACTAACTTAGCATCATGGAGGCTATTGGTGACCTTGATGAGAAGAATTTCAACAAAGTGGACAGAACAGAAGCCAGACAATTAATAATAGGTTGAGTGGTAAATAGAAGATAAAGAAAGTGGCAGCAACAGGTAGAGCTAACTCTTTCAAGAAGCTTGCTGTTTAAAAAAAAAACTCGATCAAGTGGAAAAATATGTAAATGTACAAGAATGCCCACCTTAGCTTTATTTGTGATAGCAAAAAAAAAAAAAAAAAAAAGAACTATCCTAAATGTCCAAGAGTGAGGGAGTGAGAGGTCAACAGGGTGGCTGGGGAAACTGGCAAATGTTGCAACAGTAATTCAGAAAGATGGATGAGGAAGCTGACCAGAGACAGGTGAAAAGATAAAAGAAGAAGCCTTCAGCATGCATATGAAGTTGGAAAGCATGGATTTCAATTCATGATACCAGTTGGTGTGGTGGTGCAGTTTTATTTAATGGTGACAGAAGAGAGAAGGCAGGTTGCAGGGGGAGAGTGGCTGTAGTGGTGATTTTTCTCAACAGGTGAGGTAAAAGGTGATGAATGTGATGGTGAAAGAGGGTTCAAGTATATAATCATGTGTTCAAGGCTGCATAGCTGCATATGAGGCCAAGAGAGGGCAGACAAATCAGGAGAAGACAGGGACTGGGGGACTAGGCTCCATGAGGTCAGAGGGCAGAGATAGTGGGTGAAGACATAAGAGAATTAGTAAGACTAGAATTTGAACTCAGAGTGTAAAACAATGGAGGCCACTGGTAGAAAGTGCAAAGAGTTTTAAAATCAGACACATCTGAATTTGAATTACATCTCTTATTAAATAGTTATATGACCTTAGCCAAGTTCTTTGAACTCTGTAAACTTCAGTTTCTTCATATGTAAAGTGTAATGACCCCTAACTCACAGAAAAACTGGCATATGGTCATACTTAAATAACTGTTAGTCCCCTTCTCTCCCACTCAACATTTATTGGGCACCTAATATAAAACATTGTTTTCTAGGGACACCAAAATAAAGGCCAATTCACTTCCTTTTAGGGACTTGCGGCTTAGCAGAATTGACACAAAGAAATAAATGGCAATACAAGATAAACAGATAAACTACCATTCAAGTTCATAAGTACAATAATAGTAAGTGCTATGTGAACCCAGTGAGAGCATGACTAACAGTGCCTGAGACAGGGAGGGAAGGCTTCCCTGTAAAGCTCTTCGCAGCCCAATTTTTAGTTTCTAATGTTGAAAGAAAGTAGCAGGAAATGAAGAGGTGACATTTTAAGGGGAACAGCAAAGAAGATTTTGCTTTTATTTTCCTAGACAGTGTTCCAAGGGGCAACAGGTTCAAGAGAAGGTATTTGTTTTAAATAAAACAGCTTGTGCAGGTTTGTTAACTGAGGAGAAGAAATATGTAATGAAATGAGAGAAACCTAAGGTGACTGAGAGGAAAGGAAATACTTGAGAGTTCAAGGTTCCAGGGAAGGAGACAAGAGAAGGTGAAATCCAGAGCCCAGGTCAGGAGTTTATTCCTGGACGGGATGTCCTTTCTCGCAAATGAGGAAAAAAAGAAAAAGATGAAAAGTAGACATGGATAATTTACATCCTAAAGGAGTATATCAATGATATTATATTTTTAAAAGAATAATACATCCTAAAGAAAGAAAAAAATCAATGTCTGGAAATTGTGTTCTCTCTATATGCAATATTTCTTGATTTTTATAAACCAAGAATATTTCCTTAATATGTTCATAACAAATGAGCGTAGCCTATTTGGGGAGTCGCTTCCTACAAGTGGTAGAGCTGCCAACTATTAGTGAAATGGAGGCAATAGAAATAAAGCTCATCTAAGCCTTTGGTTCTGCATCTGGAAAAAGGGGGTGCTGGTTGCTACAGCAACAGCAGCAGCGACTGTGACAGGGAACAGCAACCTCCTCTTACTTGTTTTCACCTTCAGTTCTTAACTGGTTGCTAGATGCGGTCTTATTGCCCATTCCAATCTCATTTGCTCCAGTCCCCCCCACACACACACACATGCACACCCATGAAGCAGTTTTTCAACCTGAATTTTGTCCACTGCTGAATAGGAGAATTGGCAGCCCATGCAGCAGCTGTGCTGGCTTGAAGGACCCAAAAGCATTGGGCTGCATAGTGCCTTGCCCTGACCTTTGCAGCCAGCACCACCCCCCCCCCTTTCTGGGACAATATCCCACAGTTACGTCTTACTGGCATGTACCTCCAGGAAGTATATCATCTAAAATGAGGGTTTCTGGCATTGGTAGGGAGGTAGCATCTCCGCCTAGCCCAACTAGGAACATAGTAGGGGATAGACTCAGGTGGGAATTTACCAACTGATTTATGCCTAATACCTCTTCAAATCATACCATTTGATAAAATTAGAGGAATTAATTAAAAACTATTTTAGAAACCTTCACTTAATTGCTGATTTCCTGCTTCTGCTCTAAGCATATGCCAAGGTAACAAAATACACAAATTGAAGCTGGACTCCTTGTCCTTTTGCTATTAATGTAAAAAACTCTTTATTTCCTGCTAGGTCACAAATTGGCCTGATAAATTTTAGGGCTTTTTTTATAACCAGGAAAGAAATTTTGAGGGAGGAAGAGAATCCTTGTAAAGAAATAGGGTTTCTTCCAAAGTGATGAAGAATATAATATCTCCTTAGAGGAGTACAACAAAGAAGGACAAAGGAAGATTAAGAAGACTGCGTCTTCATGGAAATTAGCAGTCCTCACAGAAAGGAAGCAAACAAAAGAATGAAAATAAACATATATCAAGCACCTACTATATGCCTGGTACTTTGCTAGATGCTTCCACATACCATATTTCATTTAATCCTTACAACAACCTTGTGAGGTATTTATCTACATCTATAGGAAAGAAAACTCTGTCTCAAAGCAGTTGCCTGGTTGGTCCAAGGTCCCACAGTTACTGAGTGAGGAGAGGGGCATAAAGAAGGATACTTGGGCAAAAGAAGATATTTCTGTTATTTACATTTTGAAACTGGAGGTTTGATTTCCTTTAAGTCTCATTGTATCAGTGGGCAGTCCTTTTCTATTTCTGGAGTGACCTTATACTGGAAGGTTAATCATTTTTAAAAAGGAACTAGTATTCTTTTATCACTCTGACTATTCCCTTCTTGCCTTTATGCTTATTCTTTCAAATCCTCCAAGCTAATCTTATTTCTACTCATTTGTTGGTTCATTAGTTCAACCAATAAACATTTATTAAATGGCTACTGTGTGTCAGCCTTCTGCCAGGCACTAGAATAGCAAAAAGTAAAGACCCTATAGACCCTGTTCCTGCTCTGGAAAGATTCATAATCTAAAGAAGGGACCACAGTCATGGAATCATTGGTTTAAGCCCTTTTATAGAAGGCAGTAGCAGATCCAGGTTTTTAAGCCCTGAGTTTACAAATTGGACAGGCAGGGGTAGGGAACTATTTAAGAAGAAGAACATAAACTTATGAATATAAAATTAGGTACAAGTGGATATTTAGAATGAGAAAAGAAACTGCAACAATTAATAAAGTTTTAAAAGATACAACAAACATCACAAAATTCAAAACAATTTTAATATGTCTTATTAATTAAATAAATGATGTCTCTATAGTATTTTCCCTACATTTTTTTGGCTGCATATACCCTAACCACCTCTTCATTTGACCATGATTTTGTGATGTCATTTTCCACATAAAGAATAGAAAGATAATTCAATGGAATACCCTAGCATGTTTGAACAAAATATATTTTTTATTATTGATAGATTGTGTCTTAATCTGCTCAGACTTCCAAAACAGAATAAGACAGGCTGGGTGGACTAAGCAACAGAAATTTATTTCAAATAATTCTGGAGGCTGGAAGTCCCAGATCAAGGTCTGGCAGGGTTCAGCTTCTGGTGAGGGCTCTCTTCCTTCTCTCTATGTCCTCACATGGCCTTTCCTCTGAGTGTGCACAAAGAGAGAGAGAGAAAAAAATCTCTTTCTCTCTTCCTCCTCTTATAAGGCCACCAATCCTATTGAATTGGGACCCTATCCCACGACTTTATTTAATCTTAATTACCTCCTAAAGACTGTATCTCCAAATATCTCACACTGGGGGTTAGGTCTTCAACATAATTCTGGGGCAACATAGTTTAATCTAGCAGATGGGATGCACACATAGCTATATTCTCTATTTATAATACTACTAGGTGACTTGGGTTCTTCAAAAACAGGAGTTATGATAAATCCCATTTTGTATAATTCCTATGAAAAAGGAAAAAAGTACAGTTTATATAGTTATATATGCTACATTATTGACTATATATATATATATATATATATATATTTTTTTTTTT